>NW_028288611.1:305000-402500 GCF_059628265.1 Tinamus guttatus
GACTTCAAGCAGACACAAAGTTATAGTGTGCCCAGTTATCTTGTCACAGTGGAGGCTAATAATTGTCTTTTAAACAGATAAATCCCATGGCATCTGTGAATTTTCCTGTATGCACGTTAACCTATGGATTTAGAAACTTCCCCTCCCCACCATCAGCTGCCTCTCTGAACCAATGCTGCACTCAACTTTGTTGACTGCTGTTTCAGGAAATACTGCTCTTTCAGGAGCAGGATTCCAGAAATGACATTTCAGTATTGGCTGGGCTGCTTCACTGGCTCTACTGTGTCATTTCCAGAAGCACTACCTCTCACAGACTTAGGGGCATGGCAGAGCAGTGGGTCGGAGGGTAAAAGCAAACTACCCAATGGGTGGAAACAGAGAATGGGCATTTTATTAGAAACATCTCTCTCTCTCTAAAGCTGTTATGCTCAAAGATTATTCAGGTGACCTTATTCATGATTTTGATTTCATAAAATTAAATTGGAGCACTGTTCATTTCCACTACTGATTATGTATGTAGCAGTATTAACAGATTTAACAGATTAACCTCTTAAATGCTGGGCTTCTCTGTATAAAAGGGTAATCTCCTTTATGTTGTTCATTCTGGTTACAGAAATTAACTATTAAACACGTATGAAATGTGGTTCATACTTCTGACAGTTAAAAGACAGTGAAAAATTAAACAATAAACTCTCATTTCAAAATCTATTAATCTTATTCTGAAGGGCTATATAGATAACAAAGGATAACTTAGACATGTCATGTTTTCTTCTAGCATAAAAATTCTATGCCCAGAACAAATATCAAGTTCTTTGATTAAAAACTCATAAAGAAAAAAAAAAGCCAAAAGATTATTTGTTTGAGGTGTTCTTATCTACAGAGATTTTTTCTTCCCATTCAGTAAAATAACTCGTCATGTCCCACTCTTCCTTAGGTAACATGACCGTGGCAGAACGGGGGTGACTCCCATCTGCTTGGCTACATTTCAGGACTTTGGGCAAGTACTTTGATATTTACCTCAAGATCCCCTTGCTTCTCACAGCAATTAACTTTGCTTTATAAAATGCCAGTAGGGACTTGCAAGTCCTTGCACTTTCCTCTTCACTCCACAATTCTCTCCATAACTGACTGTATTGGTGATGGAAATTTCTATGATCTGTAGAGTCATAAAAATCTCCTGTGGGAAGCAGAAGCCAGACCTTGAGAAAGAAGATGTTTGCCTGCCTGGGCTGAGCAATAAGGAGCACGAACGCAGCTGCTCATCCCGGTTCACAGGCAGCCCCCTCCGAAAGCCAGGTGAAGCCGGCCGCTTGGCTGGGCTTGTAGCCAACTTAACCACAGACGTCCTCCAAATTAGCTTTGGAGGTCAAACACCCAGAAATGAGGAAGAAGAGGAGGAAGGCAGGACCCTCGAACTGAGGACCGGGACCCCCGACTGGTATGCGCGCCTGCACACCCGGGAGGGAGTTGCGCAACTGAAGGCAGAGTTTGTCCGCAACGCTCAGGAATAATGTCCAAGACTGACAGATCACAGGTGTTGCACCCGTGGGAGGATGTAGAGCGGACGGTGCTACGATTCAGACTGAAGGAAGAACTGGAACCAGTTTTTCCCCCTCAGGAGGGGCTCGGACGCCCAAAACAAGAATAGGGTGGTGGAAAAGCTCCAGTGTCCAAAAGGGTTCCAATCTAACATTACTCGCCGAGATGATCGACTGTTCGTTACACGTGCCATTTATTGTTTGGAACAAAACAGACAAACGGTTCGTGCCTTGGTGGAACCCAGAGAAGTGCAAGGGGGAAGTAATCCCTGTTTGGGGTTTGAGTGACCAGCCTGTCAAGGGAAAACTTGTGACTGACTGCCATCAAGCTATACACCAGACTCTTGAAGTTGCTGGGATGCTGCGACCAGGGAAGGTCCAGGTGATCCAGTCAGTCAGAGTGCTTAACAATAGAGGATTGATCAAAGAGTGGACGCCCCTTACCCTGATGAGAGGGATACCCCATGTGAATTGTGCGGTAGCCACCTCCACTGTAGCATATGAATGTGGAGCAAACTCTAGTATCTTCCCTGCTAGGGAAGGGTTGGTATTAAACCATAGAGGAATACTTGAATGGGATCCCGGGGGAGGATTTCTCGAAAATTAAGGCCCCCCACCCCGCCCCCCCCCGCACCGCAAGCAGATCAGATGTTCCGGGGTAGGACTGGGAGATGGTGTTGAAACGGAGGGGCCATGAATCGAAATAATCCCCAACATGGCGAAAACAGGATTTCTCGAAAACTAAGGCAAACCTGCCCCCCACCTTCCCCCTCCACCTTCCCCCACGAGTGGACCAGATGTTCCGGAGGAGGAGGAGGATTGAGAGCCATACTCTGACTTGTATCCTTGCAGAGAGACTAGGGACATAACTTCAGCATAGAATACAAGAATGAAGCAACAGCCAAGCTCCAGTATGAGGGGCACGGAAGGGCCAGCGAACCCATGTAGAGATCATTAGGTGTGCTGCAAGCACTGGGAATTGAACAAAACAATGTATCCCTTGTTCTTAGTTGCACTCAGGCCCAGACGTGGGTGCAGAGTGTCGTTGCATATATACTGAGAGATGGAGACAACGGAGTCCTCCCTACCAAGATCTGAAAAAATTGTGTGGGACGCGACCACAGAGAAAGAGCAACAGCTTCAAGTGTGATGGAGACCTGCGAACTTTACCCATGACCAGGGCCTCCGCGCAGTCATCACCTACATAATGACCCTGGTGAATGTCACCATTGAGAAGGTTTATCTGTGCTCCACCCACCCACCCCCGAAGATGATGCCCTTAAGGGGAACAATGTTTCCTTTTGATACCAAAGAGGGCGGATGCCATTATGGGATCAATCCGCAGAGTAATAATAAAACCGTATTAGCTTGTGTAGGGAAAAGATGCATGTGTTCTAGCAACATGTAAATATGTGCTAAGTAATGAAATTTATTACCAGACTGTGTTTAATGACTCTAATAAGTGTGCTAAGTAATGAAAGTAATAATCAGACTGTGTTCAATGACTCTAATACGTGTGCTCACAATGTAGTTATTATTAGAGGCTGTGATTTTGTGTGTGTTACCCATGTTTAATGAGAATATGTGTGTGTGTGTTGCCATAATAGCAGCTTGCTACTGCATGAGGCAAGTGAGACACTACCTTGATGACCAGCTGAAAAGTCTAAGCGCCTCCTACCATAGTCAAGGGCAAGACTGGGTTGGCCTCTGTGTTTGCCACCAAGAAGAACCTCGAGCTCCGCTGTTGGCTGCAACTCATTAGGCGTTGAGTGGTGGGGGCACATGCCATGCCAGACCTTGACGTGAGTGATGGCCACCTCTCTCTCTGAGGGCCATCTAGGAGGCGAATGTAGGCCAAGTGGCCTACTGGTGGCATGAGTGACAGCTAGTGTAATTAACTTGTGACTAAGTACACAGAACCTGCTTGAAAATTGCTTATGCTCACTCTGCTAACTCGCCCCATTTTACAGAACAGGTTCAAAAAAAAAAAAATTAAGAGCTATGCAGGCTCGGATGCTGGCTTGAAAAATCCTGCAATGCTACAACGACAGCTTTGCCAACATTGTTGGTAGATGTAGACTTGGCTCGGCACGCAACCTCGCTGTGACAGACATACCTCTGCTTATGCATGACCACAGGTATGAGGAGGCAGGGGCATGTGCTGCATGACTCTGAGCAACCACACCATGTCTATGCATGCCCAGATCCGAATGTTACAGGAACTGACTCATCCATTGAGAGTGGATGGTGATTGGACTCCATTCGGACGATGGACGTGGGGTTGGCCATGGCTACAGAAACTGTTATTAGCTCTATTATTTCTATTCGTGATATTCCTCTGTATTATATGCTGTATCCCTTGCATAATGATGCTGACACGAGGCATGGTTGAGACTGCTATGAAAACATTATCTGTTCGGGTGCTTGGCTACGATCGATTGACCTCTACAGATGATGAGGCGGCATGTATAGGAGGTGGGAATCTTCATGATTATTTATGATCTCTACAGGTCACGGGGTGGCATGTATTCCTCTCTCTGATCTGCCAGCTCAAGAGGATGTTTGGGTCCAGTATCCCACTGGCAGGTATCACCTTGTGAGTAGTTATCCATACTTTGCTTCTTTTATGTGCTTTCACCTGAATAAATGCTCGATGTAGTCACCTCGTTCTGGCGTGATTATTGCCGAATCCTGAGCCCATCCGGAACACTGATAAAAGAAAGGACAAGGTGCTTCGAAATGGTTGAATGTATCGCTATTTCTAGTAGATCTTTCCATTATGGATTTGTGCTGGAAGCGGACAAACCATCAGATTGGGATTAACTAACTGGAATGGAATGCTGTTATGTTTAGAGTGCTCCCTGTCAAGCACTGAACATTTAATCTCAGTGGCTAAGCTATGTTCATGTGATCTCTGCTTATAGCACAAATTCTGCCAAATTATGTTATTTTGGCTTTCTTCTTTGAAAAGACATCAACATAAATCATTTATTTTGGAGTGGAGAAAAGCCTCGTAGGTTTTCAGTTTAAAACAGTTGCCGGTCTCAGATGTTTTTGGAAGCAAGGAATAATACTGCTCAGAATAGTCCTCTTGCAGTCTCTCTCAATGCCTGTCACTCTGTGATTGCTTATGTTCAAGTTTGTTTAATTAAAATAGCTGCAAGAGCTCAAACAAGTTAGAAAAGTCTTCAAAATTTCTATACTCTGGACATCATGTGTTTTGTCTTTTGTCTTACTCCTGACAGATGTGTTAGGTGAGTTGGCAGAAAATAATTTATTGAACCTTTCTCTTTGCACGATTGTGATATAACTGAGAAGTTAGTTTAATGCAACAATTGCCAGTGATCCTAACTGCCCGTGGAAACAGCATTGTTTTAAATATCCTAATTAGCTGAATAAATGTCCTTTTCACATAGGAATGTTTATCACTTTTTGAAGATGAAATATTAGCTTCTTCCTCCTCCTATGATTTCCTTTCATTTGTGTTGATAGTCTCCAACTTGATATTTGTCCTGTCTGCAATCTATCAGTGGATACTTCCCAGATCAGAATAAATACTGCTTCACTTCCATTGCTGTAAAATGTTTGGCCAAATAATGGCCATATGGCCTTTATGTCCCTAAAACTCCTACACACCCTGGAAGCTAACACCTCTGTTATAACATTCCATGGCCCTGATTTTCTTGAGCTTCAGTCTGAAGCTCCATCTGAGGTTGGAGAGAAAAACATGACTGTCACCTCTCATGTCACTTACAGCTTTCTTCAAGGACCTATTTCTTACAAGCAAATTCACCAAAAATCAATTCTATCATATTCCCAGTTATATTCAACAGTCAAACAGAGAGTGGAAGGAGGATAGATCCCAAGGCTCTTGTTTACTAACCAGTGCAAAAGTTTTTCACAAACCTTTTCAAAAAGATTTTTTACTCCATGTGTAATTCATAATTTCTACAGCTATGCCTGTCTGGGAGTGTGAGGGATTGTGGTATTCTATATTACTTATTTATATTATATTTGCCAGCTAAGATTAAAATAATGGGCTGAAATATCTGATAAATATACCCATGACATTCAAAAATAGCTATAGAAATAAATAATTTTCGCTGTTAGGAAACATCTACTAATAAATAACTTTGAAGGGTGAATGTCCTACTATATGTTTTCTTCTAACATACAAGGACTTGTTTCCCTTGCAGAACTTGTTCTTACATCAGAACAATGATCTTTAGGTTTTTGGGACAAAAGAAAGTCTGGTAGATACAGGTATGTTGGCTCATTGAACTAATACCAACTTGTGAAATGTTGCAGTTTGAAAGACGTAGTGGTAGTGGTGGTGGAGGGGGAAGGAGATATCAAATCAGTATCGGATTCACAAGCAGTCTGTGGACTGTAGGTCCAATCGCCTTCCTAGGAGCGAATCGAGTTCCCAAATGGTGTGATCAACTCTAAGCTTGGCCCTGGCAGTATCGGATTCACGAACAGTCCGTCAACTGTAGGTCCGATCGCCTCCCCCCAAACAAGTAGTCGAGTTCACAAACAGTATGATTTATTCAATTGCAACATTTACAAAGCAGGTTTCAGATGTCAGTACAGGAAATTCTCTACTAGAGCGTGGGGTTTTTAGCTAGCCCTGATGTACAAATGTGCAATCATCACTCACCCCAGAAGATGGGAGAGGGCTCTCAGTCTCGAGTCTCCTCAGGTGGTGTCCCAACCCGAGGGGAGGAAAGGGGGCTCAGCCCGTCAACTGACCCAAGAGTTACGATGGTTTCTTCCCTCCTCACTTCTTAGTCTCCTCAGGCAGCGTCCCGACCTGAGGGGAGGGATGGGGGATCAGCCCGTCGACTGATTCGGGAGTTACAATGGTTTCTTCCTCCCCTCCTTTTCATCCTTAGTTCACCTTTTATACTTTTCTTTACATTCAGGTGGAGCTTGAGTGACTAGAGTCATACTTAATATTGTTATTGATTGGTGAAAAAGTTTCTCGCTTTCATTTAAAGGTACAGTCAACCGAAAATCTAGAGCGCATGCTCGGTGAGGGGTGGTTGTACCTCGGAGGCGGGTAACTTTTGGGATGGAGGTGTGGTTTTCACATTATAATGAGCAAAGTTCAAGCAAAGTTCATCCGAAAGGAGTGATTTGCCACCTTTGCTGGCTCAGCACCGGACATGTTATTGTATATCTCCCATTAGACAGCCACTGTGTGGCTTATCAGCGGCCCAGCACAGGGAGTGCAACAGAGTTTGGCCGCGGTGTCTTCACTCCGCTCCATCCTCCGTTACTCCCCTTTGCAGCTGCAAGGAGGGCAGATTGTGTTGCCTAGGGAACTGTGGAGGAGCAGAGTCCGTGCGTACCAGCCATCCTGGAAGTGGCAACTCTGTATCACCCCAAGCAAGCTTCTGTAATGCCAAAACTTTGGTTAGGCCCTAGTTTTCCTCTCAGTTCCTGCTTTCAAACAATTCTTCCACAAACAATTCCTCCCCACAACTATAAAGAAAAATGCTATTGGGGTCTTTCAGAGCAAGAAATTAAAAAAAAAAAAAGCCATAGCTTCCTAGAAACTTCCTTCAAGTTTGCTGCATTATGTAACTACCACAGGAAAGTGGAAGGATTTCAGCTGTGACAATCTACCTTTGAGGCTTAAGAATTTAGATGTGTTCATTAATAGCTGATATAATCTCTAAATCCAAATCTTCTCTGTGTCAAAAGTGAGGACGCTGGATATTTCTGTTGTCCTGAGAGGAACAGGAGGACTATTTCTAGCTCTGGATGAGATTAGATGGAAGAAATGTAGCATGGCATTGTGTATTATTTCCCTTCAGGCTTATAATAAACAGGCATACCCTGAGAAGACAACAGTGTAACAGATGGCAGGGAATGTGTACATGTTCAGGATCTATGTACTAATGGCGTGAGCCACCTACCTTCCTTGGTGCTGAGTGCCTAGGCACTGAGAGCTTCCAGAATATATATATATGTATATAACCTATATGCATATAACCAGTTCCATATCTTGGCAAAATAAACGCTTTTGATGTCTAATTACCACTGTTACCAAAGGCTTCTTTGGAGCACATTTGCAGGGAAGTCTGATGAAAGAACCTGACTTCTGGCTGCCCCTTTCTGCATGCTGGAAAAAAAAGAGGTTTGCAAATGACCAATAAAAATGGCAATTTTAGCAAAGCAACCCAATAAAACTGTATACAGGAAAACACGAATATTTGCATATATTTGCTTATTTTGGTCAATTATGACAGACACTTTCAGATAAATGGATAGTTGGTTAGAAGGAAAAGACACAAATCAGTCCCTGCTGAGGGAGACCCTGCATCTTGAGCATAGATTAGACACCAGACAGTCAATTATGGAGGGAGCCATGGGGAACTAGCCCTCAGAAGTTTCAGCTGCTCATGGAGTCATTTGTTTAAAGAGGGAATAAAACTGAGCCAGTAGCAGCGGTCATGCATGACATCTCCAGTGCTCTTGGGTCTGAGAGGCCCATATGCTGGATTAGAAAGGTTGAAGGGAAACAAGTCCTTAACAGGGGTTTGCTGAAAAAAATATTATTTTATTCCTCTTATTTTCATCAAAATCACTCATAGATATAACATTAGCTCACAAACGGCAGCCATGAGCTCCATTTTAATCTCTGTAATCATTTATGCCAAGAGAAAAGGGAAGTCTAAGTGAATATCAAAGGCTCCTGTTGTGCTTTACTATCACCAACCAAGAATACATCATTGTTCTAAGTAAGTGATAACTTGCCTTCCTGAACTTTTGTGGGAGTATTTAAACTAATCCATGTTTCAAGAGTCAGTTCAACAGCTAATACGAGCTATTACAGACATTCCTGATGTCATTTACAAAATTATGGCAACACTTCTCTTCCTCTTTTTGTCCTTTTTCATTTTTTAAGCAATGGTTGGAAATAATTTGACCAGATTAAGTAAATCTTTCTATTTATGTGCTAATAATTTGTTGCAACCAGCGCAGGACAACTGCACAGGCCTTCCAGGAGCTGAGCCGTGTTGCAGCTTGGAGCGGGTCAGGAATGCCAGACATCAACTTCATAGAAGCTGGAACTGACTTCGTTTATTAGCTTTTCATGCAGTACATTTATATGATTCTTAACAATTAGTGATGTAATTACACAGGCTCCTAATTGGTAGACAATGATCTAACTCAGACCCTTACAGCCCCCCTTACTTGTTTAGCTCATCCTTTTAGTTCAACAGCTCTTTTATTCCCTCTGACCTTGGTCTACTTTCTTATCTCCTAGTTAGCACTCCCTTTGTTCTTTCACTGAAACCTGAAGGCTGGAATTGAGCAGGCCTGCTGGGCAGCCATGTACGCGGCTCTCTAGCCATCCCTCTACAATTCCCCCTTTTTCTTTTGTACCAGCAAGGCCTGCTTAGTAGTACAGGACACTTCTTCCTCTCATGATGTTCTGCAGGCTCACACTTCCCACCGCTAGGGTACCAGCTGTTTGCCTGCTACATCTGATGTATGTGAGGTTGCTTCCAGCTAAGGCCTCTCCCATTTTCTCTGTCACCCATCCGATTTCAGAAACCAAGCATAGATAATTACTCTTGAGGTAACACTCGTCGGCAGGATACTGAGACTGAGTATTCTCTTGAGTTAGCAGATTAGAGGGTTGCTGACAGACTCCCAACTCGGCAGGCGTCCCCGCAGAGACAACGTGGGTCTCAGTGTTAGGAGTCTCACCGCCCCCCCCCTTTACGCTCTGCTTTATCTGTTTAAGCCCGGTGCATCCTGTCATGTAGGGCCAGTACGTGCCAGCAGGCAGACCGGGGCGGGTGGACAAACTCCACCTTCAGTCACATAACCTTCCCTCCTGGTTGTGCAGGTGCGCATACCAGTAAGTGGTCGCAACCGTCAGTCTGAGGGTCTTGCCTTTCTCATCTCCTCCCTCTCGGGTGTTTGACCTTCAAATTAATTTAGAGGATGTTTGCAGTTAAGTTGGCTACAAGCCCGGTTGAGCAGCCGCCTTCAGCTGCTTTTGGAGGAGGTCGGCTCTGAGCCTGGCTGGGCAGCCGCCTCCGCGCTCCTTATCTCTCAACCCGGGCAGGCAAACATCTTCTTTCTCAAGGTCTTAGGTTCTGTTTTGTACAACAGTTTTATGATTCTACGGATCGTACAAGTTTCCAGCCTTCAACCATACCTCATGTCAGCATCAATATACATAGGATGAAACACATGATAAAGAGGAACATAGCAAATAGAAATACTAGCCCTACTAGCGGTTGTTATCCTCGTCTAAAGCATTACAATTCTTCAACCCCCACTTTAAAAGAGAAATCAAATCCCCCCTTTTCTTTAGATTAGGTGACCCCGGGAAGCAAGCCAGCCTTGAGGCGTCAGATTCGGATTGCGTGAAAAAGCAGTTAATAACCGTGACATTAAAGCGCGCAAACAGGTACAAGCAATCATTAAGCCAATTACAAACAACAGTCCCCATAGTAACAACATTAACAACGATTTCATCAACGATTTTATCCGTCCCCCAATTCCTAACCAGTCCGTTAGTCCATCTAGACCGAAGAATCCCACATCCTTTGTTACTTTCTCTGTATGCTTGGTCAGGTCGTGGAGCTGTTGATGTATCGCCGCTGAATGATCCTTCAAGTCCATACAGCACATGCCGTCAAAGTCCTGACACCCATGTCCGTGAGCAAGAAGCAGGAAATCAATAGCGGCACGGTTTTGTAATACAGCGTGTTGTACCTGGGTTAAATCATCTGACAATTCGCTAAGCACCATACTGGTTGCGTTTGCCTGCTTGACTGCCCAGCATGCAAGATGTTCAATATTCCTGTGGGCTCGGGCGGCTGACACCCCAGGACCGAAGAAAGACGCCACTATCACCTCCCAATCATTCCATAAATCAACATCATCAATGCAATCACTGCTTATAGCAACCTTTGTACTTCTTCGTCGCCTAACTGCTATTTTCCGGCTCCCAGGAGGCCCGTGGGGCCATATCATACTAAGGCAACCGATTGTGCAAGGTCCTCCCATGGGCTGGGCTGGAATGCCAGCCCAGGCTCGATTTCCACATATAAGGAAATATCCGGGAGGAAGTTTACGAGGCAGAGCATTACCTTTAACCTCAGGGACTGACCCGGCGCACCAGTTTTCCCAACTTAACCTGTTTCCAATCGGGTTTACAGGGGTGGTGTTATTGGATAAGCGGAGTGGATAAGGCAGTGGTACTGCCGTGGCGCTAGTATTTAAAAAAATGCAAGCAGTAGCATTAAGAGAATCTAGTAGCTCAAACTCCTGTGGGGGGTTATCCATATCCAGCTGACCGTTAACCCACTGGTCGAACTGCGACATCACGACAGACATGTTCTTATAGTCACACCAGCTGCTACTTGCGTTCTTACAACTATCATCATAGTGAGCCGCAAAAACCACTGCTTCGCTATCGTTAAGTGGGACCCCTACCAAACAGGTCACAAAGGGTGTGCTGGGTGTCGCTAAGCTAGCACAAAATTGTGTAGTATTTAGCTCTCTGGCCAATGTTACCCAGATATTTTGCCGAGGGTCGAACAGCCGTGGGTGGAGTACCGAAGCCTCCCACTCACAGACATTAAGGCCCACGAGAATCAGCACCAGAAATGTCTTCATCTTGCGTGGGTGGCGTTGGCCCCTCTGCTACCTTCATCCACCTGCTGGGCACCCACAGGGGACCTGAAATGGTAGAAACACACATGTAACCCCTGCCAAGGAACAGCACTTCAGCAGGACCTTCCCAGATTCCAGTTTTCAGGTTTCGGAACTGTACCCACATTCTGGTCTCCACGGGAGGAACACACTGCGTGTGCTTGACAATAGGTGGCACTTCCTCTGCACCAAAAATGCACAGATGATTTAGCACAAAGAGAACAACTGAAAGGCGCTCTTTTGGGTCAGAAATGTCCTCAAACTTTCCCAGATACTCTTTCAAGGTTCGATGGGCTCGTTCTACTACTGCTTGTCCCGTAGGGGAGTGTGGGATACCCGTACTGTGCTCCACCCCCCAGGTATCACAGAAATGATGGAGTGTCTGACTAACATACGCGGGGCCATTGTCAGTCTTAATCTTTTCAGGTACCCCCAAGACTGCAAAGCATGCTAACAAGTGTTTTTTTTACATGTATGGCCTTTTCCCCAGGCTGTGCCGTTGCCCATATGACTTTAGAAAAGGTATCGACACAAACATGGACGTATTTCAGTCTTCCAAAGCTCGACACATGCGTGACATCCATTTGCCACAGCTCTAAGGCCCTCAATCCTCTCGGATTAACCCCGATACCCAATCCTGGACCATGGTGACTACACTGTGGGCACGCCTGCACAATTCCCCGTGCATCTTCCAAGGATATCCCGAACTGTCTTGCCAAACCCTTAGCATTAGCATGCAACATTCCATGACCCACTCTTGCTGCCTCGAACCGACTGAATGGTCCCATCCGAGGGGCTACACTCACCAACTTATCTGCTCGGGCGTTCCCTTCCCCTAGGCCTAATTCCCATGTATGGCTACGGATATGTATCACGCAGTAGGACTCGGACCTCATCATAATCGCCTTCCTTAGTTGAAAAAACAACTTTCCCAATCGCTGATCTTCCATGGCCTTAATCAAGGCATCTTCTATTCGGTCTACCACTCCTGCTACGTATAAGGAGTCAGTGACCACATTCAAGGGTACTGACACCCACTTGGTGAAGGCCCAAACTACTGCTTTCAATTCCAAGGTTTGAAGGGAATCCTTCTTCTCCGCGGATAAAGTCTGAGACTCCCACCGATCTCCATTCCGCCAGGTAATTGCGGCCAAGCGCGACCTTTTACCTGCATCTGTGAAAGCTGTCACCGCATTTGCCAATGGTCACTTGGATCGCCTAGGGCGTTCGACCCAATCATAATTGTTTAACAAATGACCGATTTTCCCCGACACTGGGCGCGATATTATGTCCCCTGAAAAATCCAACAACGCCAGCTGCAGAGCTGTCGAGTGCCTAATTGCCCACTCTAAATCTTCCTTTTGTATCGGTAGACCTATCATGTTTGGCTCTTCACCTGCGATCGCTACAACCCGATCCCTACCTTTCCGAATTAGAGATCCCAGAATCTCAAAGGGTGTCGCAAGGGCTGTTTTTGGGCGCACTGCAGGGAATACCCATTCTAGCACCGATACCTGCGTCTCTCTCCCTTTTTCTTTTGTGAGCTGACTAATTACAGCAGCGTAACTAGTCAGCCCCTTTAACAGTAGTAAGGTTATACCGAGGTCCAACCTCCGGCGGCGGGCTAACCGCTGAGACAAGACCTGGGAGAGATTCTGAAGGCACTGTTGTTGCTGCTCTGTCAGGTTGATTGGCGTCGCTGGGTCGGTACCTTTTAGTAAGGGCACTAACGGTGCAATCTCATCATTGGTGATACCTAGGACAGACCGTACCCATTGCAAATCCCCCATAAGGGTTTGCACATCAGACAACGTGCGCAGGCTCACCTTCAATTCTGCCTTCTGTGGCCTAATGGTAGCCTCTGATATAAGCCAGCCCAAGTACTTCCAAGGCTGAGTATGTTGTACCTTTTCAGGTGCGATTTGCAACCCTCGCTCCCGAAGGGCCTTCGAAATTACTTCCTCCTCCTTTACCGTAATAGGTTCTGCTCGCGCAAAAAGGATATCATCCATATAATGATAGATCAATGTGTGTGGCCACTGTGTACGCAATGGCTGAAGGGCCGCAGCCACAAACAGTTGGCACATTATCGGACTGTTCTTCATTCCCTGGGGTAACACTACCCACTGATAGCGCCTAGCAGGTGCTGCCCTATTTATGGAGGGTAGCGTAAATGCAAAACGGACGGAGTCCTGGGCTTGCAGCGGGATGGTATAGAAACAATCTTTTAAGTCAATTATCAACAAGTACCAATTTTCCGGGATCATAGAAGGAGAAGGCAGGCCGGGCTGTAGAGCCCCCATTGCCTGCATCTGTTGATTAACTGCACGAAGATCATGAAGCAGCCTCCACTTCCCTGACTTCTTAGGGATAACAAAGATCGGTGTATTCCATGGGCTAGTGGAGGGCACCAAATGACCCGCCTTTAACTGTTCCTCTACTAACTCTTCCGCTATTTGCAGCCTCTCCTTCGTTAGCGGCCACTGCTCCACCCAGATAGGGTCTTCTGTTATCCAGGTGATAGCAATGGGCTGCTCGACAGTAGCCGCTAAGGAAAACCCTGTCCTGACGCAGTTGAGAGAACCACTCCTAGCTGGGCCATGCACTCCCTGCCAATCAACATCTGAATAGGAGCAGGCAACGGCAGGATAGACACGTGAGTGCTGACCACTTGATGGTCTATTGTAAGCTGTACAGGGTAAACACTTTCCTCTGTTTGTTGAACCCCGCCTACACCTCCAATGCACGCTGCTGCTATCCTTTTTGGCCAATGCCGTGGCCAACACTCGCTTGAGATGATGGTGCAATCTGCACCAGTGTCCATTAACCCTTGACAGCACACGTTTTGGTCCCGGAAACTCACTTGCACCTTTACTAACGGCCGATGTTTCATGTTTAGAGTTAAGAGGGCTTGTCCTCCTGTAGATCCAAAGCCTTTTTGCTTCCGTGACGGCAATGAAGCCGCCCGGGGATTAATAGCCCCTAACAAATTCTGCAAAGGAACTAATTGAGCCAATTTACTACCTTTAGCAATAGTTACTGGTGGGGTCAATGTGTATACCACCAGGTTGATTACTCCTTCCGAATCCGAATCAATAATCCCAGGTATTACAAAAATACCAGACATTCCCGCCGAAGATCGTCCCAATATCAACCCCCCACTTCTTTTCCCTGACCAAGGTAAGCCCTTAAACTGGGATGGGATTCGCACGGGGGAGGCATCTTGTAGACAGATGCTTACTGCGGCTGCCAGGTCAATGCCCTGGCTTCCCCTTGTGGCAGGCAGCCAGAGCTCCCCCCCTGCACCATTGTTCTCCTCGCACGGGCAGGGTTCGCGCTCACATTCCCGTTTCCCGAACAAACAGTACCAGGGGCTGATCGGCACGCCTTTTGGGAATGAGTGTCTCTCTGACATCGGGGGCACCAAACACGCCCTTCATCACAATTCTTCCGAATATGTCCCCGACGACCACACCGAAAGCACTTAGGGCCATCATCACTCGGCCGTTTCTTCTGTCCCTTTCCCACAAGGGGTTGCAGTGCCGCCGCTAACACTCGAGTCGCCTGCGCCTGCTGAGCGGCTGAGTCAAGCAGTGCCTGCTCTACCCGAGCCCCTAAGAATGCTCCTGGGTTTCCCACACCCCGACGAACAATCTCTTCAAGCATTTCCTCAAGGGACACTCCCTGAGGCAATGTCACCAGCACATCCCTAGTTCACTTATTAGCATTCTCGACTGCTAAGGACTGTGCCATAAGCCTCCTAGTTCTTTCATCTAACGCGTCCATTTCCTCTAAGGCCTTAAGCAGACGATCCACAAACTCACCAAAAGGCTTGTTTACACCCTGTTTAACATTTACAAAAGACGGCCCCTTCTTTTCCTCTGGTAAGGACATAAACGCTGATAAGGCGGTCTGTGTCACGAGCCTCAAAAGAATAGGAGGATACTGCATCTGCACCCCCACATCCGCGAAGTTTCCCTGTCCGATGACCGTTTCGGGCCGTAAATTAAACAACGGATCATCCTGCCCCCGCGGCACAGCGCATTCCCGTGCCGCGTGAGCTGCCCACTGTCTTTCCCATAACAGTAATTGACCTGGTGTCAAGATTAATTTTGCGATTTGTTGACAGTCACTAGGAAGAAGCATATCGCTGTTAAAAATGTAGGATAGCATTTGTCTGGAGGGCTCGCCTTTGATCCCCCAACGCACGACCGTATCCCTCAATTGACTCAGAATTTTCCAGTCAAACGGATCCCATTTACCCGCTGCCCCCCCTTGACCATCCGGCTCAAAGGTTACCGGGCACGCTACCCTCATAGCCGGCTCCCATTGACCCTCCAGAATTGCATCCCTGATAACCCCAGACCAACGCGAAGAGGAAACCCGCGGACCCGAAAGCCCCCCGGAAGCCCCCGACCACCCCCCATCTGTGGCTCGCCCATCTGCCTGGGCTTGAACCAGCGCTCTAGAGGCTTCTCGGAACAGCTTATCAGAGGGTCGGTCCCGGCTTCGCTCTGGTGGTTGCTCCTGTGGTCTATTTCCAGCTGCCCCTGCCGGGAGTGATGGCGCCGATGGCTGCTGTGGCGATTCGGGAGTCGCGGTCGATTCGACTGGCGCAGGTTCCGGTGGTGGAGGTGATGACTCCAAGGGACGCTAAAGTTGCGACGACCCACCTCCGAGAACGCTATCGATCAACTCCTTGGCGGTGCTCTTTGGGACTGCAGTGGCGCCTCGTCCAAGGGGGCCCTTCTGCACTGCCGATCCCTCAGGAGTTGATTCCTCCCCTTGCAGCATCTGCGTCGCGGCTGCTACCATTTTCTTTTCAGCCTGCATACACTTGAGCTGATTCGCCACCTCGCGCCAAGTTTGACCCAGTTTTTTGGCAGCTTTGTTGCCCTCCAGAGTGGCTTCCCATAATGAGTTCCCTATCTCACGCCACTCTGTTATACTAAAAACAAATTGTGGCTCCTTTAAATGTCCTTTCTCCCTTGCCCACTTAATCAACTCATACAGCTTCTTCGTGCTCACTGCTGCTTCCCTTTTTGCTAATAAGTCCAGCAGCAGTTGTTCAGCAGCTTCTCGCTCCATGTACACGTGCACTGGGAATTCTGCTTCTAACCGTTACCCCACGCCGTCTTCCCGTGTGCGCAATCACGGCCGGCTTACCCGCTCCGGTCCCCTTCTTGGTCGGATCACTCGGCTGCACCCGTACGTCGTCCTCCGGAATCCCGCACCGTTGTGCCAGGTCCCTGTACCAGTCCCTGTTCGGAATCTGGTCCCTGTTCGGGCGCCACTTGTTGCAGCTTGGAGCGGGTCAGGAATGCCAGACATCAACTTCATAGAAGCTGGAACTGACTTCGTTTATTAGCTTTTCATGCAGTACATTTATATGATTCTTAACAATTAGTGATGTAATTACACAGGCTCCTAATTGGTAGACAATGATCTAACTCAGACCCTTACAGCCCCCCTTACTTGTTTAGCTCATCCTTTTAGTTCAACAGCTCTTTTATTCCCTCTGACCTTGGTCTACTTTCTTATCTCCTAGTTAGCACTCCCTTTGTTCTTTCACTGAAACCTGAAGGCTGGAATTGAGCAGGCCTGCTGGGCAGCCATGTACGCGGCTCTCTAGCCATCCCTCTACAGAGCCGGATTACAAGACACGGACTCAATATGAGGCTAGGTCTTGCTCTGTTTATTAGCCGAAGTGCGCATATATTTATACCTACAAGCATCTGAGGGATTTCCAGGCTAGCTATGATTGGTTGCTAGGGGGGTTGCTAGGTCCTGGCCGCATAGGCTCTTCTCAGCTCTGCAAAGTTGTTTACCCGAAACGGCTAGCTACTCATTCCCAGATAGCTTCCCATTCCCAGCCGGCCAAGGACAATTCGCTAACACTCCCCTGTACATTATCAGCAAGGCGCAGGTGGTGCAGATTCTCAGCGCAGTGCAGATTCTCAGCACAACATTTCTCTACAATTCCCCCTTTTTTCTTTTGCACTAATCAAGCCTTGCCGGTAAGCGAGAATACCTTACGTCTAATACATGCAAAAGCACAGCTAAAAATACAAAGCATAAACAATAAAACAACTAGTAACATTAGCCTCGATTTTACTAATACATGCACCCATTCCCAAGTCCATGTTGGTCTGCAGAGTCTTCCCAGCCGAAGAGTCCGACGTCCTGCTGAGCAGCATCTGTTGTTTATTGATCTGCTGATGGGCAGTTCAAGGACTCTCGATCATTTCAATGATCATTTTACCAACCGCCTGGAGCCGTAAGGTGTCCTCGATCTTCAAGCCATTCCTCTATAAGTCCTCCTTTTTTCTTTTACAATAACCAGGCATTATGAGTAAGGGAGGATAGCATTCGCCTTAAGCATGCAAAGGCACAGCTGAATAAGCCTAGGATAAAAAGCATAATAATCAAAAGCATCAATCCTGTCTTAAGCAAGGATTTCAGCCACCCACCAATACCCAATAAATCAGTTAACCCATCCAGCCTAAAGAAGCCCACATCTTTCTGTATCTTCTGGGTGTGTTCCATCAGCTGGTGGATTTGCTGGTGGATTGCTCTGGAATGGTCCTGCAGATCCATGCAGCACATTCCTTCAAAGTCTTCACATCTGTGCCCATGGGCTAGCAGCAGGAAGTCGATGGCCACTCTGTTTTGTAGCACCACGTGTTGCACCTGTGATAAATCTAGCGCAAGATTAGAGAGGACCTGACTGGTGACATTTGCTTGTTTAACCACCCAGCAGGACAGGGTGTCTAAGACTTTGTGGGCTCGCGCTGCTGCCACCCCCGGTACGAAGAGGGATGCGAAAATTACCTCCCACTTGGACCAAAGGCAGACTTTGTCGTTACAGTCCT
Source organism: Tinamus guttatus (assembly GCF_059628265.1). Classification (NCBI taxonomy): domain Eukaryota; kingdom Metazoa; phylum Chordata; class Aves; order Tinamiformes; family Tinamidae; genus Tinamus; species Tinamus guttatus. The sequence goes on from NW_028288611.1 coordinate 323,098, forward strand.
CCGTCTGGGTTATGCTACACGCCATTCGCCGAGTTCTTCTTTTGACACTGGTGCTGTTAGGATGGACCCAGGCCAAAGCCATACTTACTTGGCCTACTGTACATGGACCCCCTATGAGCTTTGATGGAATTCCGGACCGAGCCCGGTTGCCGCATATGAGAAAATATCCTGCAGGCAACGTCCGAGGGGTTACAGGGCTGGATCCCGGATGTGAGGAATTGTGGGACATCTTACCACACCATTTATCCCAACGACTCCCATTGCTGATTGGGTACAACCAGGTGGGCGCCTGAGAGCTACTGCGACAATTATTACTATAACCCGAAGCGCAACCCTTCTGCGATGCATTAAGATAAAAGCAAGTAGAAGCATTAAGGGAGTCTACTAACTCTATCTCCTGTGGTTCGGGCCCTACAGGCAGGTTGTGGCTCCAAAGATCGAAACGGTTGATTCCCGTTGCCAAGTTCTTGAGTGCTGTCAATCTTTTCAAAGTTTGGGGATTCCCCAACGATGGCATTACCTTTACTGCATTCCAGAAATACTTCCACGTGGTCTCGTTTACAGGTACCCCAACTAGACATGTTACAAAGAGGGTACTAGAGGTGGCCAGACTAGCGCAGAAACGCGTGGTATTTAGCTCTCGAGCTAAGGTCACCCAGATGTTCTGTCGAGGATCAAACAACCGTGGATGGTACCCTGGAGCCCCTTCCGTCCCAAAGCCCAGTACCCAGAACATCAGCAACGCTGCTGTCCACCATTCTCCTGCATGTCCCTTTAGACAGGACGCTCCCTTACATCCACGACTCCTTTCGCAGGGCGAGTCCATCTGCTGGGAACCCCTAGTGGACCTGTGGGTGTAGAAACACACATATGCCCTCGACCATTGAATACAACTTCTGCTGGACCCTCCCATAACCCGTTCTAGGGTTACAATAATTAACCCTCATTTCTTTAGTGGGAGTGCCTGCATTAACACAGGTGGCATGGATTACAACAGGCAAATCAACATTGTCCCCGAAGACACAGAGAATAGAACCTTAACCAAACACTCTCTTGGGGCCACTATTGAATTGAACTTTTGCAAATAGTCCTTGAGTGTCCTGTTTGTGCGCTCCACTATAGCCTGACCAGTTGGAGAGTTTGGGAACCCGGTGGTATGCCTTACTCCCCAGCTCATCAGAAAGCATCGAACAGACTCACTGACACAGGCTGGACCGTTATCCGTCTTGACCGCAAAACATGTGGTTAGATGCCTGCAGACATGTAGGGCCCTTTCGCCGGTCTGTGCTGTGGCCCACACAAACTTAGAGTAGGTGTCTATGGACATGTGGACATACTTGAGGCGTCCAAATTCAGGTACATGTGTGATGTCCATTTGCCACATCTCTAATGCCTTCAGGCCCCTGGGGTTCATACCAATGCCCAGACCTGGCCCATGATGACTACATTGGGGACAGGCCTGCACAATTGCACGGGCATCGAATATAGTTATATAATACATCCGGGTCAGGCCATTGGCATTAGTGTGGAACTGTTCATGAGCAATATGGGCGATTTCAAAACGATTCAGTGGCCCATGCTCGCGCGTCAAGCTCACTAATTGATCAGCCCAATCGTTACCCTCCCCCAAACCTAGTGTCCATTGATGGCTCCAGATGTGGATGACACAGAACGCCGTCGAACACCACCTCACAGCTCTTTTGATTTGTAGAAACAGCTGGAACAATCACTGGTTACGAGTTTCTTTCAAAAGAGCATCCTCAATTCGCTGTACTACTCCGATGACGTATAGGGAGTCCGATACAATATTCAACGGGGTGTCCTTCCAGTGCATCAACGCCCATGCGACAGCCGCCAATTCTAAGGTCTGCAACAAGTCACCTTCCACCGCTTGTAGGGTGTGGGCCTTCCATAGGTCCTTCTCCTTCCAGATGATGGCTGCCCTTCTGGAAGATTTCCCTGCATCCGTGAATACCGTGAGGCCATCGCGCAAAGGTCTTTCTATACACTTTGGTCTTCCTACCCACGAATAGCTGGTGAGGAAGTGGCCAAGTTTTCCTGCAGGCCTTTCCGAAGTCACCTCCCCAGGGAACTCCAAAAGCGCTAGCTGCAGCGCAGTGGAGTGCTGCAAGGCCCATTCCAGATCCGCCGCCTGCAGGGGAAGGTGGATCGCCGCGGGCTCATCCCCCGTGATTGCCAGCACCCGAGTTCTCCCACAGCGGACCATGTGAGCCACCGCTTCCAACCGAGGGGTCACACTCTTGCACGGTTGAACTGAGGAGAAGATCCATTCTAAAACCACAAGGTAGTCTTCTCCCCCTTTTTTCTTTAGCCACTGCATGATGAGGGCAAACACCGAGATTGGGTTGGAGATGACCATGAGGTGTATCGGGAGTTCAGGGCATTCCTTCCATTGCGACATTCTCCTGTGTGCACTGATATGATGTATTGAGTAGGCTATATGGATTCAGGTCTGTCCAGTTGCTTTGAGGAATACCTAACACCAGTGCATCAAATTGATCTGCTGTCCCACAAAGCCAACAACTCTTAATTTGGGTATAATTAACAATACGCCTAAGAAGCATAACATATCCATTAGTGTTAAAAGTAGCATCAGCTTGTATAATAGCGTTAAAAGCAACATTACCTCCTAAAAGCCACAATATACAGCTAATAATGACAGTAACACCTCTTCCTCCCATGTTGTTCTTCCGCAGGCTCACACTTTCCACAGCTAGGGTACCGGCTGCTTGCCTGCTACATCTGATGTATGCGAGTTTGCTTCCAGCCAAGGTCTCACCCATTTTGCTGGCACCCATCTGGTTCCAGTATCTGTAACAACACAAGCATACCCTTTTCCCCAGGTTATCAAGTCCAAGGGTCCCGTCCAGTTTCCCATGTTCCAGTCTCTCAGCATCACCTTACACGGACCCGACTTTACTTCTGTCAGGGCTCCCTTTAGCCCAGCCCTGTGTTTGACCATCAGAGGGACTAGGCCGTCCTGGGGTAACCTCAAAAAATTTAAAACATATACTGCTCTTGCAGCGTTTGGTTCATATGTTCCACTATGTCATGGTCTTCAGGATGCAATGGTATGGTGAAGAAAACAATCTTTTAAATCAATTATTAAGATGTCCCACTCATTTTGGAAGGTTCTCTATTTCCATTTCTATTTATGTGTGCATAGCTTCAATTTGGTTTCCTCTTTTTCTAAGGATACAAGTCAGAGTACGGCTCCCAGTCCTCCACCGGTCGGGGGGGGGGGGTGGGCGGGGGAGGTGGGGGGGAAAGCCGTAGTCTGAGTTATTCCTGGCTTTCCCGCTTTCAAATTCTGCACTTTCTTGTTGTGCTTAGTCAGCCCTCTCTGCTGATATATATTACACAATAAAGATCTAAAGACCACAGACACAAACAGCACAAACAATTTCCATCCAGTGGCATGACCTCACGTAGCTGTGCACTCCACTAGTGAGTTCCACTGGTTGTCGGCAGGACACTGAGACTGAACATTCTCTCGAGTTGGCAGATTAGAGGGTTGCTGACAGGCTCCTAACTCGGCGGGCGTCCCCGCAGAGACAACGTGGGTCTCAGTATTAGGAGTCTCACCCGCCCCTTTCTCTCCGCACTGTCTGTTTATGCCCGGTGCATCCTGCCACGTAGGGCCAGTACGTGCCAGCAGGTAGACCGGGGGGGTGGGGGGGTGGGGTGGGGGGGGGCAGACAAACTCCGCCTTCAGTCACATAACCTTCCCTCCTGGTCGCGCAGGTGTGCATCCCAGTAAATTGTCCCAGCCGTCAGTCTGAGGGTCCTGCCTCTCTCATCTCCCTCCCTCTCGGGTGTTTGACCTTCAAATTAATTTAGAGGATGTTTGCAGTTAAGTTGGCTACAAGCCCGGTCAAGCAGCCACCTTCAACTGATTTCAGAGGAGGTCGGCTGTGAACCTGGCTGAGCAGCCACCTCCACGCTCCTTATCGCCCAGCCTGGGCAGGCAAACATCTTCTTTCTCAAGATCTTGGATTCTATTTCGCACAACAGTTTTATGACTCTACGGATCATACAAATTTCCAGCTTTCCACCATACCTCGTGTCAGCATCAATATACAAAGGATACAACACATAATAGAGATGAACATAGCAAATAGAAATAATAGCCCTAATAATGGTTTCTGTCCTCACTTAAAGCATTACAGTTCTTCAACCCCCACTTTTAAAAGACGGATCAAATTCCCCTGCACCTCCCTCCTGGCTTTCGTCAAGCCCTCAGCAACGTAAGTCTCCTTGATCTCATTCGCCTTCTCTTCGCCCCCTTCTCCCTTTTTTTTTTTCTCAAGGCGATCTAACAAGTCCTGGACCCAGCCGGGCCGTTCCTCAGGCTCGCTGGGGTGGGGTCCAGAAGCGGGAGCACAGATGGTTCAGGTGCCACAGGCACAGGCGAGGACGCGGGTGGGGGAGGGTTGGCGATGGATCTCCAAACACCAGCGGTTGTTGGTGGCGTGGCGGTCCCGGTCCTGAAGTAGTGCTCGCAAGGGCGGACGTGGCTCCGGCGGCCACTTTCCTTTTGGCTTTCACATCTGATTCGAATACTAGGTGGGGCTCGGCTTTGAACCCATTCTCTCTGCACCAGATCAAAAGCTTGCAGAGGGTCTGTTCATCAGTAGCTTGCTCCAGGGATTGCACGAGCCTGTTCACAAAACTTCCGTAGGACTCCCGCAATCCCTGCTTCACCATCATAATGATGGGGCCTTTGGTTCTGACGGCACTAAAAACAGCGCCTGCTTCGCAGCATCCGCGGCTGCATTATGCTCACTGCCGCTACTCTCCAACTTCCCCAAACTTTTTGCCGACTTTCTCGCTGCTCCGGCCCTTTCCTCAGCCCCTGCCGGTGGTCCCGTCTCCTCCGGAGGAGCAGAAGCCTCTCCATAAGTCAGCTCTACCTGTCTTGGAGCCAAGGCCGGCCTCTGGCGATTTCAGCCGCAGTCTTTCAGGATCTGGCGACAACGCCCCTTGGAGTAGCATTCATTCCCCCACTAAATGGTGAAACCTCAGATTCCGATCCCGACATTTCCGAAGCTGCCATGGCCATCTTCTCAGCAGCCATCTGACGGAGATGGTTCCTAACTTCTTTCCAGGTCGACCCCATTTCTTTAGCGGATTTGTTTCCACTGATCGTGGATTCCCATAACGAATCCCCGATCTCCCGCCATGCTGTAACACTAAATATGCTGGCAGGATCTGAAAGGTGGCCCTGTTCTCTGGCCCATTTTAATAACTCATGGAGTTTTTTCGTACCCACAGCCGCCTCTCGCTTAGCGAGAATCTGTGATAGCAGCTGTGTTGCCGCCTCCCAGTCCATGGTTAAGGCGGTCTTCGCGGAGGGGCCCCCTCTGAGCACCCCCGGACCTATGCCTTTGCGCCCGGTCCCGGCATGCAGGTAGCATGCACTCACCGTAGCCTCTCGGCTCCCCGGCCTCCCTTCACCGTCTCAAGGCGATGTTCCGAGGCCAACCATTCCCACACCGTTGTGCCAGGTCCGACGAATACCCGCACCGTTGTGCCAGGTCCCTGTTCAGGCGCCAGATGTTGGAACCAGCGCAGGACAACTGCACAGGCCTTCCGGGAGCTGAGCTGGATTACAAGACATGGACTCAATATGAGGTTAGGTCTTACTCTGTTTATTAGCTGAAGTGCGCGTATATTTATACCTACAAGCATCTGAGGGATTTCTGGACTAGCTATGATTGGTTGCTAGGGGGGTTGCTAGGTCCCGGCCGCATAGGCTCTTCTCAGCTCTGCAAAGTTGCTTACCCGAAACGGCTAGCTACTCATTCCCAGATAGCTTCCCATTCCCAGCCGGCCAAGGACAATTCGCTAACACTCCCCTGTACATTATCAGCAAGGCGCAGGTGGTGCAGATTCTCAGCACAGTGCAGATTCTCAGCACATCATTTCTCTACAATAATTCAGAAGTTTTTCCAAAGCTGATTTTTAATATTTTTTTCTCTTGCTTATCTTTGGGAATCGGTCTAACTTTCTGATTTACTACCTGCTATAATTTTCTAATTGGCATGTAGAAATCATCATTGGTTCTCTTTGCACCGCTGGATACTTACAGGGCCCCGGTGTGCTGAGCTGTAGGTGGCAATCAGGTGAGTGTACGTAGGTGTGCTGAATCATCCATCTGTCCATGGATTCTCCATCCAAGCAGTGTTTCTATTTATGTCACAAATCGGCACTGCAGAATACTTCATCTGGTGGTTGATGCAGATAGTTAGAATCCATCTTTAGTTGAAGTTTACTACTTGGTAGCTGGACATGAGCAAAACCAGGCATATGCAGATTTCCCAGACAAACAAAGTTCTGTGACCATTTAGTCTATATGTAATTCAGAATAAATATTCATCAGATGTTCCTTGCACCTAGCTAGGTGACTGATAGAGAATTGAAACATTTTTAAGCCACCAATCCATATTTTTTTTTAAAAAAAAAAAAGAGGCTTTGCATGTTTTACAATTGACATTGCAAAGCTACCTAGAGCCTGGGCTGAGGCTCTAAGCCCATCAAGCTTCCTAATCTTTTTCCTGTTTTGCCAGCATGAGTACTGGAGGGACCCTACACAGTCACACAGTCTGAAGAATTATTTTGACCCAGACAGCGTATATGCTGTCTGATAAGAAAAAGATTTTCTAACAGTTACACCAGTAATATGAAATTCTACTAGTCTCCTTGTCTAGAAATTTCATTTCCCTAATGTAGAGGGATGGCTAGAGAGCCGCGTACATGGCTGCCCAGCAGGCCTGCTCAATTCCAGCCTTCAGGTTTCAGTGAAAGAACAAAGGGAGTGCTAACTAGGAGATAAGAAAGTAGACCAAGGTCAGAGGGAATAAAAGAGCTGTTGAACTAAAAGGATGAGCTAAACAAGTAAGGGGGGCTGTAAGGGTCTGAGTTAGATCATTGTCTACCAATTAGGAGCCTGTGTAATTACATCACTAATTGTTAAGAATCATATAAATGTACTGCATGAAAAGCTAATAAACGAAGTCAGTTCCAGCTTCTATGAAGTTGATGTCTGGCATTCCTGACCCGCTCCAAGCTGCAACACCCTAAAGGAAACACCAAGAGCTACTTAAGAGCTGACAAGACAAACTATTCCTTGAAGTCTCTTCTCTTAGCTCCTCTCTCTTCTGCTACATAATTATGCCAATGGGATATTCCCAGACTGTTTTAGTACAAATTAAAATCACAAGATGTTCAGACAAATGAACAAGTTTTAAAATCGATTCAGACTATGCATCACCAATCACAGGTTTCTGTCTTTGGAAGCTGCTTATCCAAAATACAGGTTGTTCCTCTGTTACTGTTCACATATTTAATTTCTGTATATGAGTTTACAGCCTTCTATGTGTGAATTATCCTTTCACCTGCATATATTTGTCCATATACTTGAAAAATGTCTGTAAAATACAGCTTAAGCCTATTGCTTTTTAAGCTGGACAATGTTTTGAATAACTAATCCTGTACATTTCAGTTCAGAGAGAATTTTACACTTAATTTATAGATATCTGAAACTGGATGCCTGCAATAGAAATGCTAGCAGGCAGTTAATTTTTGTGCCATGAGCAGTACTACAATTAATTCAGGCAAATTCACATATGTAAACAACACCAGAGAAACAGGTGTTTAGTAAAGACTCGCTATGTTGCTCCCAGTAAATAACCCCATGCTTCATTCTCTAGGAGTCCTCCAAGAAGGGCTAGAAAACATAAAAGCTGCAGAATATACGTTCAATTACATCCCTAGCATCCCACTGTTTTGCAGCAAACTCAGGCAGAGCAAAAATAAAAAGGGCAGTTAGCATCACAACATAAAATAGATTTTTAATTAGCTCCATAGATGGAAAAAAATATCGCTGTGATGGTTTATTATATTAATCATCTCTCTTTTACCTACAGGATGCAAATAACCTTGGAGGATCATGCTGAAAAGCAGCAATCAAACAGAATCTTCTGCTCTTAGCTAGGCTTGCAGGCAAGGAAGCATCATTTGGAAACTAGTATAAAATTAAATTCTGCTTTTTTTCCATCGTAAGAAAGCAACATATTTTGAAAGTCAGAATAAGTAGCGTTAAGTTTCAACTTCTATAAACCTCTTCAGTAAATTGTAGGATGTACAAAGTTTATAAGACTAGTTCCAAGCAAAGAGATTGAGGAAGCAAAGCTGCACATCTAGTGTAGATGTTGCCTCTGTTTTTCCACTACAATTATTATTTTCTTTTAGCCGCTTTTTTTCTCTCATTGTCTTTAGCATTGCATTCATTGGTAATGTCCTTTCTTTTCTATGGTTTCTCTCTTTGCTTTATCTTTGTAGTTTTGAGGTAGTGGGACTTTTTTTCTACACAATATGAATTTAATAATTGATTTTTTTTTCTTTTGTGTAATGATTTACAATACATGAATTGCGTAATTGAACTACTGTTGTATTAATATAGACAGATCTGTTTTTTTCCTGAAAACAACATATATTCTTATTTTCCCTGTACTTACTTTCTGTGTACTAAGGTTAAAATCTCCACAGAATCTAGGGCAGAAGAAATATTTTTATGAGTCTGCATGTATTGATCACTTTTTCACAGAAGTGAACCCACTTATATTAACTAAATAATAAATTAAATAAATAACAATTAACTAATCAAAAATTATATTAACTGATTGAAGGGGTCAAATCAGAACTACTCACCTGCAGTTTAGGTAGGGAGTGTGAAGGTTATGCATGCTATTTTGAAATACACAGGGAAAAGAAAAAATATAAACTGAATTGCTGAACATTTTTAATAGAAAATCTAAGAAAATTGCTTTAATTCCTCTCTAGATAGTCTACAAAGAGGAAAAACAAAACAAAAACCGAGGCCTAAATCCTCAGCCATCATTCAACTTATGTTGCTTCAATGACTGCTGTGGAGCTGTGGTGATTTACATCAGTTAGGAGCTTGGCCCTAAACCTCTTGAAGTACAATTTTCCTTTGTATTGGTTACTCAGCTCTAATCTGTATAATTTTGCCAAACTCAAAATAGAACAGATTTCTGGGGGGAGAGGAAGGAGGAGGAAGAAGGCAGAAACAGAACATAGTTAAAAGTATTCACCAAGTTGAGAATAGATTTACTGAGGGGGTGGGAATTTTCAGTAACTCAAACAAGCAATAGAAGAAACCTTAAGGTATTACTGCACAAATTAAAGTATCATTGTATAATTGAAAGGTAAATGTCTGGCTTTTATTTTTTTTTAAGTATAAAACAATGAGGACATAAAAAGAATGACATTTTCTTCATACACAGGCTGTGATTAAGTAACTTGGACTTTATTTGGGAGATTAGTCACATTTCTATACTGGACCTAATTCAGCAAATAATTATGAGATAAATCCTGTTATAAATCCTGTTGATTCCAATGAGATTTACACGTATGTTTAAAATAAAGCACATGCTTAGATTTACTGCTAAATTACTGCTAAATAAGGTCAATTAAAGAGTATTCTTAGTCCTATACTGTGGTAACATTTTGCCATATTATCATGCCAAATCAAGCAATCCATTGTTTTTTATGATGAGCAAAATGAGACCAGCTGAGCCTGAAAAATAGGTACTTTTTGGAGCAAAAGCTATCAACTTTCTTCCAGGCAGCATGTAACACTTCTCGGATGCTAGAAGAAAGAAAACCAAGATTGTATTGGTGCCTCTGAAAGCCATCAGCTATCAAGACTGCATAGCAGATCTGTATAAATAAATACATTATGGACTGCATGTTTCCCTTCTTTCTCACCAACATCTTATTTTGTTACTACAATTTCTTCAGTTTGCAGTATTTTATTGCATGTATATATTCCTATAACCAGACTGTCTAGGTGATAAGCAGACATTATATAAGATTTTCTGTAGTACTTACAGTATCAGGAACCTTACATCTCCAGAACATTTTAATAAAACTTAATTAATTAATCTCTCTGCAATTATGAGTGCTTGCAAGAAAAGGTCAGTGATGATATACTGCCAAGTCTCCAAGTGGTTATCAAAGAGTTGTAAATGCTTGTTTTAAAAACTCTCCCTTCTCCTCAGACCACTTTGGATGATGTTAGGAACACTTAGTTTCACCTCTGGAAAAGAATACAACCTTTTAAAAACTTGACATTCTTGTGAAACAAAATTATCAGCTGCGCAGGAGGCAGAAAAAATACAAGCAAAGTTTTCTGAGAAATGATGGATATAAAAAAATTGATTTTCTTCATCAGAGGAAGGTTTTGGATATGAGCCTATTTGTCCACTACTTCTAGATATTTGGTTGTGGTGCATTCTTTTTGGATCAAATGTCAAACTAGTCTTTTCCTTTAAATTAGCTATTCTAGCTAGAGTCTAATAAGTAGTTAAAATAGCAATGGATCTCCTTTTTTATATGATTCTGAAACGTATTCTGCTCATGTTTACCCTTTTGTGCCTTTATCCCTGGATTTTATCTCTGTTATTCAAATCTAGTTGTGATTATATTTATTTGCATGGTAAGTTTTGAGTATGCAACCATTGCTGTGTTAACGAGTTACAGTATGACATTTTTATTGAATATCCAGTCCCAAGGACCAAATTGCTACTTTGGCAAAGAAATATCAGAAGGTTTTTCTCTCTTTTACACAGAAAAGTGTCACAAATTCTAAAGGCCTTTCCAGCTAAGGCCTTTTATACAAAAGCTCCTAGTGTGCTTACTGGTGTCAATGGCACAGCACGGCTCCCCTTGCTACCAACAGCTCATCAAAATCTTTATCCACTGGGTTTGTGCGTGGAGAAGGGCTCTGGCTTGACCTTCCTGGGGACATGGTGATTCCCACCAGAATTTGCTCCTCACACTGCGACTGTGTGGCAGATGGGGGACAGGGGCACCCGCTCCTGAGCTCACTGGGCGACGCTGTTGCTGCTGGTACCCAACCCCAGCACTCCAGCACTTTCTGCAGCCATGGGATGCTCCATCACTTTCTCTCCATTCTCACCTGACTCACTTGAATCAGCTGGGTGCAAAGAGAGGATTTTCTAGATTCCAAATTATGCATCTTTTTTCTGGTGAGATTATTGTGCAAAACACATAACACACTTTCAAGAGCAACACAGCATGAAAAATGGGGTGTTGTGTAATGATGCTGAAGGATTGGATTCTAAATATCTCTGTGCACTTCATGTGTCTTCTGTAAATCAGCTAAGCCCACAATGCTGAGCAGGAGGGAAAAAAAAACACATATCAAGTGGCAATAAAATATCTTAGGAGTCTCTTTTAATGTAAACAATGTCAGTTCATTTCTTTTCCTAGACATTTTATTCTTCTTGCGGTGTATCTAAGTTAGGGGTCATTTTTTTGTCCTTTTCTTAGGTAGCACAGTCCTGCACAAGCTGAGGTAACACCACCCCCTTCTGTTCACAGTGATACTAAGCTCTGTCAGCTTTATTTCCAGCATAGCAAAACACTGGTACCAGCACTGCTCCACAGCAGAGGAGTAAGAATGAATTTTATTTTTACAGTTTTAGTCATGTTCATTAAGCTAAGTATTTTCAATTAAATTAATTGTTAACTAAACAAGCTTATTGCAAGAACTTATGGATAGCAAAGCTATTCTGTCTATAGCAGATTGAAATATTGCTTTAACTCTAGCATGAATAAATACGGCATTTAATTAGCAAAAAAATGCATGTTAGACAACACCTTTTGTTACTCACAGATCATTTTTATCTTAATGTGCCTTTTTTGATTGTCTGTCAGGGAAGCATCTCTTCTGGCTTGATACTGGGAAGGTTTCTCCATTTATGAGACAGAGAGAATTTATCTCATATTCCTTTGTGCTTTGTCCCAGTACACAGAAAATGCCCATTAACAATACATTATACTAAGGTAGGTACCTCAGCTTTACTTGATTAGTTCTTCAAGATGATTAGTAGTCTAGTACATCAGCTGTCTGGAGAAATTACTCACTTCTTTGACACAATTAAGTCTGATGCTGAGGTTGTGGTTTCATGATTTCTTTAGCTGGAAGCAGCAGCTAGAGCAGATTGGCTGCCTCCATCCCTTGATGTTCATTTTTACATAAGGAGCCAGAGTAGTGAACTGAAATGGGGGCTGAGCCAGGCTAAACATAACTAAAACCAGCCCTGTGGCAGTGAGCTTAGGGAAACAGTGCAGCTCATTGCATGACTGTATGAGCAACAGGACCTGAGGGAGCAGCCTTGGGGCAGATACTAGGAGTGAGAGGGGCATGGAGAGGGCTTGTAGGTCTTGCGTTGTCTGCTGAAGGAAATATTCACAAAATGTCTTAAGTAAGTGGGGGTTTTTTGTTTGTTTTTTTCCTCTATACAGAATGTAACTATTTTAAATAGTAAAAATAAAGACCATTCTGCAAGGTTTTAGCAAATCATAGAAAATCACCGCTATAGGTGTTTCAAGTGCTAATATTTTTGAAGTTTTCTTGTACATGTGCTGCAAAGCCTGGTTACTATGAGTGTCAATATTGTATTTTCTACAATCCCCAAATGAGATATAACAAAGAATTGGAACAAGCACTTTTGCTGTGTTTGGACAATTCTCACTTTTTTAATGAGAGATGTGTTTGGTTGCTCATTTACTCTGCCTGTGAGTCCAAGGAACTGTGTTATCTATGGCAAATAGTTCTACCTATAAGTGAACCAAGGAATTAAATGAAGGAGAAAGCTGTCTAACAATCTGGAAAAATATACTGGCTATTTTCCAATACCAAGCTCTTACTTTAGTCCCAAGGCTTTAAAAATCACGGAATATGATTTTCAACTGGAGAAGAAATGTTTGAAAAGGCAGATTACACTGTAGATGCTATATCCCAACAAATCTGAAATTAGCATTCTGCAAATTAGTCCCTAGCTGACCTTGGGCCTTGGGCTATAGCAAGAAGTGTCGGGATGCTCAGAGAGGTGGGAAGGGGCGGTTCGCAGGCTTACGGGGAGTCTCTGCTGCTTGATTGGACCAATAGAAACTCAGGATAAAACACGCAGTTTAGCAATGTGTTTCCTTTCTACCTCTACTCTCAGAAGCCATTTGAACTTCCGAATTATTAAAAATTTAGCATAAAACCTAAACCTTTTGCAGAATCCTGTAGAAAATATACTGCTGGCAAGATTGATATTTTACAGCCTTTTATCTTTTAGATGCATATCATGAAACCCAGTGATTGTGACAGACCTGAGTGACAGTTGAATGAACCAAGAGTCAGAGAGCGAGCACAAATCAGTTTCAAGCACAACAACAACGATAGCCCCAGATTAAGAAAACTGGATGTTGAGAGGACTGCGCTGAATGGGTAGGAGTCCATTTAGTAGCAGTGACAGAGCAAGAAGTAGGGTAAAATATTAACAAGAGGTAAAGAATGAAGAAGAACATAGAGGAGGAGAGGCCATCCTAGAAAAGGGGAAAGCTAGAAACTTCTGGGGAAGAATTCAGATGAATTATTACTTGTGTAGTAATTTTCTGAACAGGCTTCATTCCAGTCTTTGGCATTAGCACAGTTTCTTAAACATTTAGCTCTATGCTATACATAACATCATCTATGAATCATTTCTGCTATCAGCAGACCATCTGTACCTGTAGGAGACAAGTCATACCTTGTCCTGTGAAACAGATATAGAGAAAGAGTGAGAAAATTGTAACTAAAAATACATATATGTGTGCTGCTAACAATTCAGTATAGTCAACCTCTATGACCAAACGTGAGCGCTTTTTTCTATTAGTTGAGAGGAAATTGTCCTGAACTTCACACAGATGTTAATCTGTCATGATTTGGGAACGTGATCCTCAGGAAAGATTTAGAGGTGTTTCTGCGTTTCAACAGTGACTCAGAAAAAAAAAAAGGGCATTTTTCTTTTTTCCCCATTGTTCATTCTGTTTTTGAAGAATACATTATGAGGCTAGTGTAGAGAAATGCTGTGCTGAGGATCTGCACCACCTGCACCTTGCTGATAATGTACAGGGGAGTGTTAGCGAATTGTCCTTGGCCGGCTGGGAATGAGGAGCTAGCTGGGAAAGAGTAGCTAGCCGTTTCAGGTAAACAACTTTGCAGAGCTGAGAAGAGCCTATGTGGCCGGGACCTAGCAACTCCCCTAGCAACCAATCATAGCTAGTCCAGAAATCCCTCAGATGCTTGTAGGTATAAATATACGCGCACTTCGGCTAATAAATGGAGCAAGATCTAAACTCACATTGAGTCCGTGTCTTGTAATCCGGCTCGGCTCCCAACATCTGGCGCCCGAACAGGGACCTGGCACAACAGTGCGGGATTCCGGAAGTGTTGGGGCCTTAGTAAGAATATATAAGAAAGTGGAGTTTGTGGGGAACTGGATCGACGCCTAGCAACCGAACACCTGGAGGAGAACCAATCAGCTGGGAGCCTGTAGCCAATGAGGGCTGCTCCTCAGCGCATGCCCACCTGCACCGGTATAAAGCCCTGCTACAGACAACAGCAGGGGGGGTTGACTTCACTTTGTGTGGAGGTGTTGTTTGCTCCAGCTTGTGGAGAGGGCCCTGGCACTTGGCGCAAGAGTGACCCTCGACATCTGGTGACCCCGACGTGATAGTGCGAGAACGCGAGGGATCTTGCTGGAGAAAAGCGGATTGTGACCACGACCTGGTGAGTCAGAATGGGAATTGGCGCATCTAGAGTGAAAGTTGCTGCAACAGCAATGGAACATGATACTGTTGAACGCTTCGTAAGGCTTGCTCAAAAAACTAAGATTGAGGTCTCGAAAACTGAGCTAACTGATTTATTACTATTTTGTAAGAAGAGAAAAATCATAGAAGAAGCTTCCCAAGCATATAAATTTGAATCGTGGGAGCGAGTAGGAAGAGAACTATGGGACGGTGTACAATTAGGCTCGGAGGAAGCGTGGCGCCTCACCAAGACATTTCGTCTAATATGGCCTATGTTTGAGCGGTTAGTTGCTATTGCGTTTTGGGAAGCGCTCCATGGAGAAGAAGAGGAAAACGGGTCTGAAAGTTCTGCATGTACTAACAATACTGAGCCAGTTCAGTGTAAGAAAATAGATAATAAGAGAAAGGTAACCTCACCTAAACAGGCATGTCCGGTAACTTTGGCGGAACGAGAAGTATGGGGGGGAGTGGATGAGTATCTCCCCCCGTGGGAGGGGGAGGAGCGACCACCCCCCACAGCACCCGAATGGGAAAAGCGACCACCTCCCACAGCGCCCGAATGGGAGGGGGAAAAGCGACCAACCCCCACAGCGCCCAAAATGGAAGTGGACCCAGTTAAAGTACCGATCCCAGATGGATCGGACGATGATAATGCCGTGGTTCAAAAAATGCGACAAGAACTTCGGGGACAGGCAGAGAGAATAACAGAATTATTAGAACAAATGCGGCGACTAGACGGTGGGTCCAAGGCCAGAGATGTGAAGGCAGCCTATAAGGCTGCCCATAGGGCTATAGTCGAAGGGTTGGAAAATGTAGACAAACAATTAGAGCAGTGGGAGGCACGAAAAGATGCCCCTAAGATTCAAAAGAAAGCAGCTGGAGCAAGTGACCCAGCTGAAGAAGGATTGTTGCTGGAGCTCCCAGCCACTTCCACTGCAGGTGGAAGTAATGATGAGGAAATGCCACCTGTTAATCCAACATTTAATGCGGGAGCACGGTATAAAGGGCTCATAGAGAATGCTCAGTTACAAGGAGAATTTGTATTTACACCACTAGCAGCTCCTGTAGTAACGGGAGCCCAAGGCCCCAGGTGGGAACCTCTCGATTGGAAATTTGTTCAAGGCATACAAAAAACAGTAATGCAGTATGGGCATGACAATAAGTTGGTGAGAAATCAGGTCTCCGCCCTGTTTAAATATTCCCATATGGTACCTGCGGATAGCAGAGCGATAATGGAGCTCCTGCTTTCCTCTACTGCTTACATGCTTTGGTTAGCAAAATGGCAGGAAAGATTAGAGGAAAAACAGTTGGAGAATCTAAATCGCAGTATGGACGATCCATTAAGGGTTGCCACCCTTGATCAACTGATGGGCACTGGGCGTTACCGGGCAACCGAGGCCCAGGCAGCGCTCCACCCCAGGATACTACAGCAATCGAAAAATGCAGCGCTAGCCACTTTCCTTGCACTACCACAAATAGGAACGCCACAGTTGCCATACACCAAAATAACACAAAAACCGAATGAGTCTTTTTTCAACTTTGTTGATCGACTGAAGGAAGCCTTGGATATGGCACCTAATGTGCCTGCGGAAATGAAAGCAATATTGGCAAAGGATCTAGCAGTTCAGAACGCAAACCAAACTTGCAAGCAACTGTTAGCTACTTTGCCACCAGGAGCTTCAATTGTCCAAATGATAGAGACCTGTGCCCGAGCGCCATTGATGGAGGAAGAACAAAAAGCAAAAATACATAGTGCGGCTTTGGCCGCAGCAATTAAAGGAGAAAGAATGTCTAGAAAGGAAGACAAGAGATTTCATGGGACATGTTTCCTATGTGGTCGATTAGGACACATGAGGAGGAACTGTCCTAATAGATTCAGGATGGAAGGTACGGCCCTGAGAGGATTTAATGGGACCTGTACGAGATGTCAAAGGTTCGGGCATAAGGCAGCGGAGTGCCGATCACGGTTCCGCAAGAACGGCACGCCGATACAGGGAAACGGGAGCCGCCGCGTTGTGAGGGACGCGGCGAACAAGTATCCCCAGACAATGGCTGCCTCCACGAACTCTCCGCCGCAACCCGAGGAAGTGCAGGAGTCGACCTCTCTGTGGCAAAATCCACAGTGATTAGAGATTCTGACGTGCATATTTTAGAATCAACATGCACTGGTCCTTTGGGGAAGGGCCTATCCGCTCTGATAATTGGCCGTTCATCAGCCTCAAAAATGGGTATTTTTGTGTTACCAGGGTGCATTGATGCTGATTATTCCGGCAATATTGGCATAATGGTGAAAATATTTAATCCTCCTATCACTATTCCGGCATTGAGCAGGATAGCTCAACTGATACCTTTTCGAGCTGCAATCCCCAATCCTGGACAGACCCGACGGGGAAATAAAGGCTTTGGATCTTCCGGACCCCCTCAGGTCGCTTTTTGCGAAAAGATAACTGCTCAGCGGCCGACAAAAATTGTGAGCATGGAAGGACCAGACGGCACTCGTCTTACCAATGTGGCCATGATGCTTGATACCGGTTCTGACATTACTATCATCCCTAAATTCGCATGGCCACCACAATGGGATCTGCAGGAGATTGATACCCCTGTGACAGGGATCGGGGGGCAATCTCCTACGCAGGTTAGTCAATATTTCGTGACTGTTATAGATGACGAAGGAAACAGGGCCAAGGTAAAACCGTATGTGATGTGTACCTCACTGTGGTTGCTGGGCAGGGATGTTTTAGCCCAGTGGGGTGTCACTTTGCAGTCACATTTTCCCTAGCGGCCATTGGGGGCAGCTTCCGCCCTACTTTAAAGCTAAAATGGATTACAAAGGACCCTGTATGGGTGGACCAATGGCCGCTACCGGAAGAAAAGCTGCATCATCTAAGGGAATTAGTTAAAGAACAGCTAGATCAGGGTCATATTAAGCCGTCAACAAGTCCCTGGAACACTCCTATTTTTACCATCAGGAAAAAATCTGGAAAGTGGAGGTTGTTACAGGATCTCAGAGCCGTTAATGCATGCATGGAAAACATGGGAGCTCTACAACCAGGGTTGCCCTCACCTGTTATGCTCCCACAGGCATGGAGTTTGCTGGTAATCGATCTAAAAGATTGTTTCTTTAATATACCGCTTGACCCAGAAGACAGTGAAAAATTTGCATTTACGGTGCCTACAATTAACAGGGAAGGCCCATCGGAGCGATACCAATGGGTAGTTCTTCCCCAAGGAATGAAAAATTCACCAACCATCTGTCAATGGTTTGTGAGTTTGGCCCTAAAACCCTGGAGGGAAAAGCACCCCGACTTGATCACATACCACTATATGGATGATATTTTAATAGCAAGCCCTGAAGTTTTGCCAGCTGAGCAGGAAGAGGAGCTAATTAACTGTCTAAAGGAATTTGGCCTGGTCATTGCCCCTGAAAAGATTCAAAGGCAAGCTCCTTGGAATTATCTGGGTATGGTCATCACAGAAGCCAGAATTAGACCCCAGAAGCTTAAATTGCAGACGAAAATTGACACCGTTAACTGTGTACAAAAATTGGTGGGAGACATCCAATGGATTAGAAATTTTTGCGGCATTACAAATGCGGAAATGGAGCCGTTGCTTCAACTGCTTAGGGGAGCTAAAGGGCCTGCAGAAAAGCGGAGCTTAACCCCAAAGGCTGTCGCAGCCTTAGAACGAATCGAGGAAAAGATAGCAGAAACAGCGGCCTACAGGTTCCAGGAAAGGTTACCAATATCCCTGGTGGTCTATAATCGGGAAAGGGAGGTGGCGATAATTATCGCCCAGATAGATGAAAAAGGAATCCTGTTTGTACTGGAATGGGTTTTTCTCCCAAGCCACTTGCGACGTACCCTAACTCAAAGGCATGAAGCAGTTGGAATGGGAATTTTGAAAGCCCGGCAACGCGTACGAACAATTGCCGGCAGAGAGCCTGATAGTATTATCCTGCCTCTAAAGACCCTGGAGTTAGTTGAAGAATGGTGTTTAAAAAGTGCAGAATTTGCTCTAGCTATTCAGGGCATTAAAGTGGACAATCATTATCCCAAGCATCCTCTCTTCCACACCTCTTTGGAGCTGGAAGAACGAGAAATCCAGAGTTTAAGACCATTATCGAACGCGATTACTGTATTCACAGATGCTAGCAGCAAAACCGGGAAATATGGGTACGCTTTCCGGGAGTCAGATCGTTGGAAAACTCAGATTCGACGGGAAACTGCATCCGTGCAGGTTCTAGAATTAAAAGCGGTAATTTGGGCATTTCTAACTTTTCATGATCGGCCCATGAATATAGTTATTGACTCTCTATATGTAGTAGGCATCGTTCAAAGAATTCATAGGGCAATTATAGGACACGTAAATAACCATAATCTTCAAGCTTTGTTCGTTCAGCTATGGAACATCATTCAACAAAGAAAGCATGCCTTTTGGGTATCGCATATTCGTAGTCATACTGCATTACCGGGCCCTTTAACAGAAGGTAATGCAGTCATAGACAGTGCCGTATCAGCAGCGGGTATTTCTTGTTCGGCGGAACAACAGGCATCAACGTCTCATTCATTCTTTCATCAATCCGCTCGAGCGTTGCAACGTGAATTTAAAATTTCCCGAGCGGCAGCTCGTGCTATCATTGCTGCCTGTCCGGATTGCGCAAGACTGACCCCTTTACAGGAAATGGGTACCAATCCAAGAGGACTACAACCGAGGCAGATATGGCAAACAGATGTTACGGAATTCACTCCCTTTGGCCGACTAAAATATCTACATGTTACGGTGGATACCTGCTCAAAGGCTCTCTGGGCGACCCCAGCCACTTCTACAAACGCTAAGTCAGCCTGCAAACACTGGGCTCAGGTAATTGCTGTTTTAGGGAAACCGGACATCATAAAAACAGATAATGCACCGGCGTATAAGAGCAACATCTGTAAAAACTTTTTTCAGCAATGGGGAATAACCCATCAGATGGGTATCCCGTATAATTCGGGTGGTCAGGCCATCATTGAGAGACACCATCGAAATTTAAAACAATTATTGTCTGCTTTGAAAAAAGAGGGGGAGATGGGTCCCTATGAGTTAACAAGTAAAGCATGCTACGTTTTGAATTGGCTCAACCCTAGAAATGATGATAATGTACCCATTTTCACTCATTTTTCAAAAAATTCAGCTGACCTTTCGGGAAAGAAAGTACAGGTGGAAGTCTTTTGTCCACAGAAACAGATCTGGGAAGGTCCAGTTGAGTTAGTTACATGGGGACGAGGATATGCGTGCATACTTGGAGGAGACGGAGCGACCTGGGTACCAGCCAAGTGGGTACGACCGTGGTTGCGAAAGGACAGAAACAATTAATGGACCATGAATTATAGAAATTGTTACACTTATGCGTAACCAGAATGATTATATTTATGCTTGCAACTATGTTACTTTGTTTCTGTTCGTAATAATTTGATGCATGATATTGCCAATTTTTGTTTTTTGTAAAAAGAGGGGAAATGCTGAGGTTTACAGCTATGTTAATTTGTTTTTTGTAAATGTTGCAATGTTTATTGCTAATTTTTCTTTTTTGGAAAAAAGAGGGGGAGATGTTGGGGCCTTAGTAAGAATATATAAGAAAGTGGAGTTTGTGGGGAACTGGATCGACGCCTAGCAACCGAACACCTGGAGGAGAACCAATCAGCTGGGAGCCTGTAGCCAATGAGGGCTGCTCCTCAGCGCATGCCCACCTGCACCGGTATAAAGCCCTGCTACAGACAACAGCAGGGGGGGTTGACTTCACTTTGTGTGGAGGTGTTGTTTGCTCCGGCTTGTGGAGAGGGCCCTGGCACTTGGCGCAAGAGTGACCCTCGACACGGAAGCGACGTGAGGACCTGGCAAAACGGTGCGGGTATTCGGGGGACCTGGCACAACGGTGCGGGAATGGTCGGCCTTGGAACATCGCCTTGAGATGGTGAAGGGAGGTCGGGGAGCCGAGAGGCGGCGGTGAGTGCATGCTACCTGCACGCCGGGACCGGGCGCAAAGGCATAGGTCCGGGGGTGCTCAGAGGGGGCCCCTCCGCGAAGACCGCCTTAACCATGGACTGGGAGGCGGCAACACAGCTGCTATCACAGATTCTCGCTAAGCGAGAGTGTATTGGAGATGTAAATTTCTGTGATCTGTAGAGTCATAACAATCTCCCATGGAAGAAGAGGCCAGACCTTAGGAAAGAAGATGTTTGCCTGCCCAGGCTGAGCGATAAGGAGCAGGGATGCAGCTGCTCAGCCCGGTTCACAGGCAGCCCCCCTGGAAACCTGTTGAAGCCGGCCGCTCGGCTGGGCTTGTAGCCAACTTAACCGCAGATATCCTCCAAACTAGCTTTGGAGGTCAAACACCCGGAAATGAGGAAGAAGAGGAGGAAGGCAGGACCCTCGAATTGAGGGCTGGGACCCCCGACTGGCATGCACGCCTGCGCACCCCGGGGGGAGAGTTGCGCAACTAGAGGCGACATTCGTCCGCCCCCCGGGCTGCCTCCTGGGTCGTGCTGACCCTACGTGCCAGGATGCACTGGACATAAAAGTGGACAGTGTGGAGAGAGCAGGGGAGGGAAGAAACTCCTGACTCTGAGGCCTACGCTGTCTCTGTGGGAGCCAGTCAGCAACTCTCTCTCCCTGATCTGCCAGCTCGAGGGGATGTTCTGGCCCAGATCGGCAGGTATCACCTTGTGAGTAGTTATCCATACTTTTCTTCTTTTATGTGCTTTCACCTGAATAAATGCTTGATGTAGTCACCTCATTCTGGCGTGATTATTGCCGAATCCCAAGCCCATCTGGAACATAATTGGTGACAAGGATGGAATTCGGCAATTAGCAGTGGAACTCACTAGTGGAGTGCATAGCTAGGTGAGGTTGCGCCACTGCATAGAAACTGTGTTCGTGCTGTTTGTGTCTGTGGTCTTTATTGGCTATTGAAATAGTGGGACTCACTAGTGGGGTGCATAGCTAGGCGAGGTCGGGCCACTTGATAGAAATCGTGTTCGTCCTGTTTGTGTTTGTGGTCCTTATTGTGTGTGCGACATGCAGCGGTTCTTTTTCAGGAGAGCTGCAGGCAGCACTGGCGACTGTAGGGAGGATGTGCCTCCGAGGGAATGCCCTGAATGGGGGCCAGAACCATGGAATACTCTGGGGAACCGATGGGAGACCTGCACCCGGATATCTCCAGAACCATGGACCCAGAAGGACCCCATGGCGGTGTTACAGTATTGGGGTCGGTTTGGGGAGACTGACTGTACTAAGAATTCGGTCCAACTGGAACATGCCGGTCGGATGGGAGGTGCTCTGCTGTGTGCATGTAAGATTTTAGCGGGGCAGCTAAAGGAGGAACAGGAGAGGAATCAGCTCCTCCAAGAGCAGTTACAGGCAGTCTGAGCAACCCAGGTGGTGCAGAGGCAGGCTCTGCTGGAGATGAATGATCAGAGGGAGCTCCTGGAGGAGAAATGTGCTAAATGAGCGACACAGTACACAATACGTGTGGTAAAGAACAGGAGAGGGGTAAACCGGGGCAGAAGGGGAGCCAGGTGCGGACTATTATCACCGACCCTGACTGGAACCTGGAAACTTGGGATGGGGATATTTGGGAATCTGACAAGAAAGTCCCCACACCAGAGGAGAAGGGCCCATTGCAGGACAAACCAAAAAGGCGAGCCGCCCCAGTAATACGAAGGAAAGCTGTGCTGCCAGGGCCAGGACAAGTGGTGCAACAGGATCAACTAACTGATTTTACCCCCGAAGATATTAAAAATCTGCTAGCGAAATATAAACAACAACCCAGGGAGAAACCACAGTGCTGGATGGTAAGATTAATGGAAGAAGGGGCCGATTCGGTGATAATGACAATGTCGATGCCTCGGGGTTTTGGGGGTTAACTAATGACGTCTATGTACAGTCCGCCCTGCGAAGAGTGGATGGAAGCGGCAAGAGTCTTATTGCTGTGGTAGCCGAGGGTCTTGCTTACCGCCACACATCTGGAACAGGCGGGAAGGAGGGTGGCTGGCGGGGGGGCCTTAATTTTTGAGAATTCCTCCCCCAGGATCCCATTCAAGTATTCCTCTATGGTTTAATACCAACCCTTCCCTAGCAGGGAAGAGACTAGAGTTCGCTCCAGATTCATATGCTACAGTGGAGGTGACTACCGCACGATTCACACGGGGTATCCCTCTCATCAGGGTAAGGGGCGTCCACTCTTTGGTCAACCCTCTATTGTTGAGCACCCTGATTGATTGGATCACCTGGACCTTCCCTGGTGGCAGCACCCCAGCAGCTTCAAGAGTCTGCTGTATAGCTTGATGGCAGTCAGTCACAAGTTTTCCCTTGACAAGCTGGTCACCCAAACCCCAAACAGGGGTTACTTCACCTCTGCACTTTTCTGGGTTCCCGTGCACTACTGTGACCTCCGCTCCCGTGTCCACCAAGGCACGAACCATTTGTCTATTTTGTTCCTAACAATAAATGACACGTGTAATGAACGGTCAATCATCTCGGCGAGTGATGTTACATTGGAACCCTTCGGACACTGGAGCTTGGCCACCCCCCTCTTCTTGTTTTGGGCATCCGAGCCCCTCCTGAGGGGGAAAAACTGGTTCCAGTTCTGCCTTCGGTCTGAATCGCAACACCTTCCACTCTACATCCTCCCACGGGTGCAACACCTGTGATCTATCAGCCTTGGACATTATTCCTGAGCGTTGCTTGGCCGCCTGGACCGCACGGACATTATATCGACGTGCTAGCTGGTGTAATACTTACTTCTGTTGGTTTCCCATTAATTTCCTGTCTATCAATGCCCTTCTGTAAAAGCAGACAGAAGAGCCGAGCTCGCTCCCCGGATTTCCACCCCGCGTTCCCACTTGACCCTTTTTTTCTCACTGCCACCTTTTCCATCCACCTCTAATGCCAATCCTGGAAGGTCCCCTATCTGTTGCAACTTTTCAATTACGTTCTCAATAGGGTTTCCTTGTTCTGACATCAGAACTGGAATTAGATAGGGGTGCCACGCTCCTGGGCATCCTTCCAACAACTTATTTCGCATCCCGGGTAACAACGGCTGTTGCAGATAGAGCTCCGGACTTCCCAATTCTATACCAATCTTCATGGCCTCTGCCTTAAGCATCTGGCATGCTTGTCTTATCCAATACAACAATGTCTCCTGGACTACTGCATAGAGCAATATTAGGGGGTGTGAGGGAAACATCCAACATCCCTTTGGATACTTCATAAATTTTACATCTGAATTTTGTCATCTGCACAGTGATGATGGCATCTATGAGTAAACTCAGAGTCTGAATACATGAATCTAAACCTTTGTTGAATAATGGCTTAACCCTTCATAACATTTAGTCCTTTTTTTTTGTATTGGAGATGGAAATTTCTATGATCTGTAGAGTCATAAAAATCTCCTGTGGGAAGCAGAGGCCGGACCTTGGGAAAGAAGATGTTTGCCTGCCTAGGCTGAGTGATAAGGAGCAGGGATGCAGCTGCTCAGCCCGGTTCACAGGCAGCCCCCCCTGGAAACCTGTTGAAGCCGGCCGCTCGGCCGGGCTTGTAGCCAACTTAACCGCAGACGTCCTCCAAACTAGCTTTGGAGGTCAAACACCTGGAAATGAGGAAGAAGAGGAGGAAGGCAGGACCCTCGAATTGAGGGCTGGGACCCCTGACTGGTGTGCGTGCCTGCGCACCCAGCAGGGGAGAGTTGCGCAACTCGAGGTGGAGTTTGTCCGCCCCCTGGCCTGCCTCCTGGGTCGGGCTGAACCTACGTGCCAGGATGCACCGGATATAGGAGAGGACAGTGCGGAGAGAGCCAGGGAGGGGAGGAAGGAGAAACTCCTAACTCTGAGGCCTACGCTATCTCCAAGGGAGCCGGTCAGTAACTCTCTCTCTCTCTCTCTCTCTCTCTCTCTGATCTGCCAGCTCAAGAGGATGTTCAGGTCCAGGTCGGCAGGTATCACCTCATGAGTAGTTATCCATAGTTTGCTTCTTTTACGTGCTTTCACCTGCATAAATGCTTGATGTAGTCACCTCGTTCTGTGTGACTATTGCCGAATCCCGAGCCCATCTGGAACATATATAAGGGCAGAAACGAGACCAAAAAAAAGCATTTCCACTTATGTGTATGTAAATGGGCAGAGGAGTGACTTGTAAACTATTATTTTCACCCATATTAGAGAGCGGCAAATATCCAGAAAACTGCATTGCATTAAAAATCGCAAAACTCTATAGTTGTGCGACAAGTTATTCAAATGAGGTATCAAGATTAGGTATGCCATAAAGAGCAAATTTCTGGTCAAAAAATGGTGCTCAGCATCGTTTGTCATTATGTACAGATTTTAAAGAAACATGAAAAATATCTTCCATAATGAGGATGACTTTCAGGAAGTGACATCCCTGTTGGATGATAAAGAAATTGTCCTAAAATATTGGTAAACTTGTTATGCAAAGTTTAGGGTCAATGTGTGTTTGTAAACTGCAGCAGAGATTAAGCAATTGTTTTAATGTTTTTGATAATATATTTTCAATGTGGAGGAATGTAATCACTGAATAATGAAAGTTAATACACAGAAGCAATCTATATGCAACAGTCTGAATAATATGCTTATTCATGGTAAGCATCTTTAAGATATCCTTCACAAATCGTTAGCTTCATGGGATTAGGGATGAGCCTACATAGATTTAGCAATTAATCCCCCTCTTCAGCATATTTTAACAGGTATGAAACCCTTTTCAGGCCATATGGTGACAGAGGGCAGCACTCTTTCCCAGGGGCCTTGTCAGACTTAGCCACAATCTATTGTCAGGAACAGTTGGTGAAATCCAATACTCATTTACTTTAGCTCAACAGAAGCCCCCTTTAAGATGCTATCAAGAGTAAAATGATCACACCAAAGGACTTGCCAATCTGGCACGTTTCCCACATAATCCCATAACTGATTTTCATACCATATAGATAATGTTTCATTATTTTTACACCTAAAATGCATTCATATATATATATATAGATATATAGATATCCACTGATATAAAATTCATTGGATAGTCATGCTTTTCCCAAACAGGAATATACTAAGTGACTGGCAAATAGCACACACTGCCACGCAGATAAATTATTTCTGTGTTTTGACATATAAGCTAGTAAATATCTCTACTGTTCTTACAATCAAACATTACATAAGGTTTAAATTACTCCTACCTGTAAATGTTATTTGAAATTCATTATAAAAAGCACACTATACAGTCATTTGAAATGCAATTTAATGATGCCTTTTAAAGCAAATAGAGTTTTTGCATCTGTACATAACACTTAATTCATAAAACAGATCCTTTGAAAAGGGAGTGAGATTCATAGAATCATAGAATCATAGAATCATAGAATGCTTAAGGTTGGAAGAGACCTCTAGAGGTCATCTAGTCCAACCCCCCTGCACACGCAGGGTCACCTAGAACACGTGGCACAGGACTGCATCCAAGCAGGTTTTGAAGATCTCCAGAGAAGGAGACTCCACAACCTCTCTGGGCAGCCTGTTCCAGGGCTCTGTCACCCTCACTGTTAAGAGATTTTTCCTTAAGTTCCTGTGGAACTTTTGGTGCTTCAGTTTGTGGCCGTTTCCTCTAGTTCTGTCAGTGGCCACCAGTGAAAAGAGGCCAGCACCATCCTCCTCACTGCCTCCCTTGAGGTACTTATAGACACTGATTAGATCCCCTCTCAGCCTTCTCTTCTCCAGGCTGAACAGGCCCAGCTCCCTCAGCCTCTCCTCATAGGGCAGATGTTCCAGGCCCCTGATCATCCTTGTGGCCCTGCGCTGGACTCTCTCCAGCAGCTCCACATCCCTCTTGCACTGTGGAGCCCAGAACTGGACACAATACTCCAGATGCGGCCTCACCAGGGCTGAGTAGAGGGGCAGGATCACCTCCCTCGACCTGCTGGAGACTCTCTTCTTAATGCACCCCAGGATCCCATTGGCCTTCTTGGCCACGAGGGCACACTGCTGCCTCATGGTCAACTTGTCGTCCACCACGACATCCAGGTCCCTCTCTGCAGAGCTGCTCTCCAAAAGGGCAGTCCCCAGTCTGTACTGGTGTCTGGGGTTATTCCTCCCCAGGTGCAGGACCTTGCACTTGGCCTTGTTGAATTGCATGAGGTTTTTCACCGCCCAGTTGTCCAGTCTGTTCAGGTCCCTCTGGATGGCAGCGCAGCCCTCTGGGGTATCAGCTACTCCTCCCAGTTTTGTGTCATCAGCAAACTTGCTGAGGGAGCACTCTGTGCCTTCATCCAGGTCATTGATGAATAAATTGAACAGGACTGGACCAAGGACTGACCCCTGGGGGACCCCGCTAGCTACAGGCCTCCAACTAGACTCGGCACCGCTAATCACCACCCTCTGGGCCCTGCCATCCAGCCAGTTCCTAATCCACCTCACTGTCCACTCATCTATCCCATACTTCCGGAGCTTGCCCAGGAGGATGCTGTGAGGGACGGTGTCAAAAGCCTTGGTGAAGTCGAGATAGACGACATCCACCGCTCTCCCGTCATCTATCCAGCCGGTCATCCCATCATAGAAGGCTATCAGATTAGTCAAGCAAGATTTCCCCTTGGTGAATCCATGCTGACTACTCTTAAGCACCTTCTTGTCCTCCATGTGCTTGGAGACAACAGCCAGTATGAGCCGTTCCATCACTTTTCCAGGGACGGAGGTGAGGCTCACTGGCCTGTAATTGTCTGGGTCCTCCTTCTTGCCTTTTTTGAAGACTGGCATGACATTGGCCTTCTTCCAGTCCTCCGGCACCTCCCCCATTCTCCAGGATCTTTCAAAGATGACGGAGAGCGGCTTAGCTATGACATCCGCCAGCTCCCGCAGCACTCTGGGGTGCATCCCATCAGAGCCCATGGATTTGTGGGTATCGAGGTTCCTTAGGTGCTCTCTGACCCAATCTTCCTCTATCCAGGGCAGGTCTTCCTCTCCACCAGCTTCTTCTCTTGTCCCTAGGGCCTGGGACTCTAAAGGGCTGCCCTTGGTAAACACCGAAGCAAAGAAGGCATTGAGCAACTCTGCTTTTTCTGTGTTATTTGTAACCAGGGTGCCCATCCCGTCCTCCAGCAGACCCACGTTTTCCCTGATCTTCCTTTTGCTGTTAATATATTTGAAGAAGTTTTTCTTGTTATTTTTAACGTCCCTTGCCAGATTGCGTTCCAACCGCACCTTAGCTTTCCTTGTCGCATCTCTGCATTCCCTGACTACATTCCTGTATTTCTCCCAGGGGGCCTGTCCTTTTTTCCACATTCTGTATACCGCCGCCTTCTGCTTGAGCATTGCCACAAGTTCCCTGCTCATCCATGCAGGTCTCCTGCCCCCTCTGCCTGACTTCTTACACACAGGGATGCACTGTTGCTGGGCGTGGAGGAAGTGCTGCTTGAAAACTAACCAGCTCTCTTGGGCTCCCCTTCCTTCTAGAGCTCTAGCCCATGGGATTCTTCCGAGGAGGTCCCTGAAGAGGCTAAAGTTGGCCCTCCTGAAGTCCATCGTCGCAAGGCTACTTACAGCCCTGCCTCCTCCTCGTTGGATCCTGAACTCCACCAACTCATGGTCACTGCAGCCAAGGCTACCCCCCACCTTAACATCTCCTACTAGGCCCTCCCTATTTGATAGCACGAGGTCCAGTAGCCCACCTCTCCTCGTCGGCTCCTCCACAACCTGCGTCAAAAAGTTGTCATCGACGCTCTGCAGGAACCTCCAGGACTGTTTGTGCCTGGCTGTGTTGCCCTTCCAGTTGATGTCGGGGTAGCTGAAGTCCCCCATGAGAACCAGGGCCTGTGACTGTGAGGCAATATCCAGCTGACTATAGAAGGCCTCATCAACCTCCTCATCCTGGTCAGGTGGCCTGTAGCAGACACCCACCACAGTGTCTCCCACATTAGCCTGCCCTCTAATCCTTACCCACAAGCTCCCAACTCGCTCATCCTCCACTCCCAGGTTGAGTTCCATGCATTCCAGTTGCTCTCTCACATAAAGAGCAACTCCACCACCTCGCCTTCCCAGCCTGTCCTTCCTAAAGAGCACATAGCCTTCCATGGTAGTGCTCCAGTCATGCGAGCTATCCCACCACGTCTCTGTGATTCCAATGAGATCATGACGCTGGGACCGCACACAGATCTCCAGTTCATCCTGCTTATTCCCCATGCTTCGCGCATTGGTGTACAGGCATTTCAGGGAAGTAACCGAGCCCCCAAGATACATGAAATAAATGTGCCAATAGATTGCACAACAAAAAATGATAAAATAGACTGTTTCATTCTAGACATTAAATCCTTGCTGCTCACCTGGAACCTCAGTTTTGGTCCTTAACTCAGAAGCTGATTAGGAGAATATGATAATTCAGGAAATTAAGCAACGCATGCAAACTAGATTCGCATCAGGCATTTCTTCCAATACAGCAACTGGCACAGCTGGTCTCCAAGTGCAAGCAGTGGCACAGCACTAGGTCCCCCACATCAAAATCACTTCCCAGTACATCAGGCATTTCATACACTCCAGTCTTAAAAAAAAAAATCTTCTACAAAATATATTTTTTTCAGTTGTCTATTCAAGTATATGACAAATTGCTGAAAAAGATGGCTGTTTACAATAATGCTGTTTTACAAGTTGTTCCTCTTATTACTGAAAAGTTTTAGGTACAATTTATTCTATTCAAGCTGACCTCCATTTTGGACCTTGAGTACTTTAAAGTTGTTCAAACATACAAGTTATAAAACTTGAGAGGATAAACAACAGGTTAATATAGAAGAATGACTGTATGGATGTTTATATTAAGCTTGAGTTCATGCCAAGAGTGAAGTACATGTCTAGCTCAAAAGACTCTTCATGTAGATTATAAAAGTGTGTGTCTTCTCCAAAAGAAACAACCCTTTTCAAATGTTATTAAACATTCCACAGCTTACACAATATCCTGGCCAATAGCTGAGAATGGAGAATTTGATGAATAATTCTGTGAAGAAATGTTTATCTAAACTTTTCAGTGGTGTATAGATGAAAGCTAAGACAATTTTTACTATGATAAAAATAAAACTAACCAACCTGAGACCTCTGACAGAGCTAAATACATCAACTGGTTGTATCACTTTGTTAAAGGTGGCAGAATAGCCAATAACTCTATGGGATGAAGAAGTCAGATGTAAAGTCTAGTATCTTCTGACAGAGAAGATTTAAACTTTGCATATGTGTTTGTTTTTCTCCGAGAGGCTGATCCTTGTCTTTCAGAGTGTTACATGAACATTGCACAGATTTTTGTTTTGGATTTTCTCCTCTTAGAATTACAAAGTATTTTAAACTCATCTTATTTGTAAAATGTATATTAGTCATACAGTATCTGGAATGTCAGCACGTCCCACATACATAAAAGGAACAAAATTCATCATCCGCTTAATTTTTTCTGGCTTCTCTGGCATTGGATTGACTGAATTTATGCACATTATGAACATCTGGTTTGACCTCCTTCACTTTAGAAGGCATATTTCTTTGACTTGTATTATTTTGTTTAGAAATCTGTCCTGTACTTAGACCAGAGTCAAGAAAGAGTCAGAAAGTCAGATTTTTTTTTTCCTAGAAAATATTCATGAGGTTGGAACAAAACATTCAAATTCCTACACTCATACTGGCATGTATATTAATAAATATATATAATATATTTTATATATATATATACACACACACACACACTAATGAATGAGCTCTCAAAGCTTAACTCTTTCTGTTTTCCATTAATGAAAACCACTGTGACAGTACTAGAAAAGATTCCTTGTTTTTCCCAAAATGTGAAGTATGTTTTGGAGTCAAACAGGATTAAACTTGTTATATGTTTTACTATCTCCCATGTACCAACTTTTGCATGGATGAAAAAATTAGGTATCTAGACACCCTATACAGGAAATGGGAAGATTTAATATCTTCAGTATGTAAAGAAATAATTAATAAACTAAGCTGAAAATTGCTTAGGGCTCCCCAGGAAAAAAAAAAATGAGCACTGTGGTACTGGCCTCCACAGATTCCTTTCCATGGGCACAGTGGAATTGTGAGAAGTGAGAGCAAAAATCATAAATCCCAACCTGCCCTTGAAGATGAGATGAAGATGATGATGATTCTGTGATGAGCTGCAGTCTGTTTCTGAAAGCCAGGGGTGAGTGGATCTTACTCTTCTCCTTCATATCTCTGCAGGAACTGTGCCATAACCCTTCCTTAAAAACATAAAACAGTTGGAGAAGCATCTAGATCTTAGAAGCTATGTGGTCTCATGTGCTGAACTGCTCAGACTAGGGCAATTGCAGGAAAATGTAGAAAAAAACTCCCAGGAGAATTTTAAAATGTAAAAAGGGAAGCAACCAATGAAATTGGGTATCCACAGACTTTAACAAGAGCAGTAAGAGAGTATTTTGAGTATTTAGCTTGGATGATGGAACTCTTCACTTATTATCTTTAGTAAGACATAAACCTGAGAGGTGAGTACTGCAGTACTCACCTCTGTAACTTGCTCTGAGGTGTTTCTCCAGAGATAGCATGTTACAGTGGTCTCCTCTTGACCACAATTGCAATGAAAGACAACATTCACCCAATTTTTAAAGCTGGGTTTGGGGGTATTCTAGACACTATCCATGTTTCAGAATCTGGTCTTGGATGAACAGATGTTAAACCTGTGGCAGAGAAAGATTTTTTTTTTTCACTGTTACTACATAAAAATATATAGACGTTAAGGAAAACCTAAGATTTCCCAGCAATAGGACCATACAAAAAGCAGTCGTTAGTGGCAGATGAAGCTTGCAGACTTGGTACTATTGAGGCAGGACCATCTCTGTAAAAACATCTATGGAAAGAGGATTCCTGTGTGTTTGAATAATAAAATAAATAAATAAAATCCTACTGAACCAGCCTAGAATCATTCACTGAAATTATATAAATGGGCTTAATTTGTATTCTCTTCCTGCATTTTCTATGCAGGGGTAGTTAGATCCAGATTATCTGGAATTAATTTTTAGTGATGGCTATCATTATCTACACCAAAAATTGAGAGGGTGGTTTATGAATGAACAGCATCTTTTGTCTTTAACAAAAATATCTCCATCATCATGTGTGGGGGCCGTCAGAAAATGTACATGATTTCATTTTACTCCTGCCTTGCCTTTAAAAAGTAAGCAATAACTATTAAAATAAGTTATCCGTGTTATTACTTGTGTTATCCATGTTATAGTTTAAGTAAGTAAGTAAGTAAAAGTAAGTCTGTGTTATTACACGATGCTGAAACTGTACACCCACATGACATATAACATTAGGTTTTGCCTATAATATCATCTACCCACAAAACGCTGGTCACATAGCCAGGACTGCAGTCTCAGCTCAGCACTGATATTCATGCAAAATGTTTTTGTATTTAGAGCGGGAAACTTGCCAGAAGATGTGCTAACCCTGAGAAACACAGCTCTGGGGCAATTGATTCAGAACCCACACAACATTTCTTGTTAGGAGATTAGGAATGGCTTGTGAACAGAATTGTTGTAATTTTTGTTTGTTTGTTTGCTTTTAAGGAGGAAAGTAAAAAGTTTTTTTTGTATGTGTGAAAAACGTGCATCATATAAGAACTGCAAAAATACTTAATGAAAAGTGGCTGCTTTCACTTTGAGACATTGTATTGTTATCAAAACATATCCTATTAAAAATGAGTTTTTGTAATGATTTTGAAAACATGTTGAAAGAAATTTTTCAATTAAATTGTCAGCATATAACATCACAAAAAAGGGGATTGGTCTTTTTTCGGATCTAAATAGTATCAGGAAATTTTAAACTGCAACTTTTTAATTAAAATATATGATCCAAAAGTATCATGACCTTGTATGCTTTCTGTTGTATAGTATAGAGCTGAAGATGCTTGTCGTCTCAAAGAACTGATGAAAAAAAAAGGGGGGGGGGGGAAGAAAAAGCACTGTATGTTTTACCAAACAGATAAAGAGGAGATGGACAAACCTGTACCTACATAGAGGGAAGAAAAGGGGTAATTCTCGCAAACCCTATGAGAAACAGTGACTTCCATCTGTGCCCTGAAGGATGATTGGAGCAAAGTGAAAGATGACAGTGAAGATAAACAGTGGGGTCATCCATAAGAGTTTGGAGACAAGACAAGGGACATTTTCCCAGGTTGCATTTCCTCTGACAAGGTGTAAAATAATCGAGCTTAACACTGCACTGCCTCGCAGAGCACTAACCACCACCACCAGTCCTTGCTCCCTCCATACACCACCTGCACAGCAGCAAGGGCAAATTACATATAATTTCCAGAGGTACCAGCCTCCCACCTCCTCCATTACTGTTGGAAGAACAGCTGGGCTAAGGACTACCTTTTCCATGATTTGACTGCCCAAAGCTGCTGTGCACAGAGGTAATTATGCTCCCTGAGCATTCAAAATGTCTCTCTACCCTGCATGATCCATTGCCACATGGAATTAGCTGAACTAGTTAACACAGGAGGTTAGCAAGAAAGCATCTTGCTAACCTTATAGCCCACATAATCTACTCTTAGCAGTTTCGTCCTTAGCAGGTGTCCGGGCTATGCATCATGCTCCAGACTTCTATAGACATAATCTATACATAATCTATAGACTTCAAATCTACTTTATGGCATAATGAATTAAAGAATCCATCTCAAGAAATGCAACCTTAGTTACATTTTTCTAAGGTAGGTAAGTAAGATAGAGAAGCTGAGAGAGACCTGGAGAGAGAAGCAGCATGAAAACAATAGCAGCCATGAAGGGAGAGCATGTCAAAAAAAAATGTTTTTTAACCATGCAAAAAAAGATTCTCTTTAGAAGGGAAAGAACTGATACTATTATATAATGGAGTAGACTATTTTTTTGTAAACAGATTTCTAGTGTGGGCTTTTAAAGACTCCTGGGCTTGAGGCATCGTACCTATGCTGTATCATGCTTTATTTCACCCGTGCATTTGAAAAGGCACAAAGACTGTGCACTGAAGGTCCCTTCAGTTAGACCTCCACTAGTGTAGTAATTAGTGTGATTTTTCTTGTGTGTGATTTTTTTAGGTAGTTGGTGCATTGGGGAATTTTGTAGAGGAGAAATGTTTTATCTATCTGGCTCAACATAAAGAACAAATATAGTAAAGCTAACCTTTTCTTCTACGTTGATGGGAAAAGAAGATATATCTAACTTTTTAATCAGGCAACATCAGGACAAGCAGCATCAAGGCAAGCAGTTTTACTCCATCTCATTTGACAGTTTCAGCATTCAGAAGCCATGTATTTAGATGAGGCATATCAGCAGTCATGGCCAAGCCTTGCTCGCTGCAACTTCGCACAGATATAACTGTGTCACCAAGGTATGCTCTAATCATGCTAATCACCGTGTCTTGGCACGCACTCAGAGAAGTCGCTCTACGTTCACCGGCAACAAGAAAAATGTCAGAACAGCATGCTACTACTTGGCTACTTCCTTAATAGCCCACTAGCTCCTGTCAAAGGCTGAGTATCTTGTTCCTATGCAGTTCGTCTAATCTTACGAGTTCTACAATTATTTTGTCATTGTGATGGCTGAAGGGTGGTCTGCAAAGAGCCTGGTGTTTTTCTAATTGTGGGTGGTATTTGGCAGCCGCTGGAGTGCTAGCAGGAGATATTTTAATTTTTACACTTTCTAACAAACAAGAATACAACATTTAAGGAGAAAAAAAAAACAATAAAATAGCTTATAAGCTACCATATATGATAACAGATGAAATTGTGTCTGTTGTACAGCTGGCAAAAGTATGCTTATAAATATACATAAGTCTACTAAATTCCACTTAATGAATTATCCTGTCACCTGTTTCAAAGCTATGAACCATCTAAAACAACAAAAATGTTGTGTATGATATTAAAGAGGAAGTTACATCCGTAACAGATTTGTCCAACTTACTTAATATCTGTAGGAGGCACCAATGCATATTATATTTTCCAGATAAAATAACTTTTTTTTAAGAAAAAAAAAGGTAATGACTTTCCATCATGAGACACTTCTAAGGGCTGATATATAGAGTGCTGAATAGCAGCTCTATAAAATAAATCTTTCAAGGGGTTTCCCTAATTTCTATAAAAACATATTAAGTTAAATCAAAACATTTTATATAATTTCCAGTTTAATCAGTATTTTATCCTGTCCTTGTGTAACAGAGTATAAATCTGGAATTTTTGTGAAACAGCAATATCCTATATTAATACGAACTTTAGAGTAAATGGGAAATGTGTAGCTAATCAAGCATTCAACAAGAATTCTTCCACAGAATTAAGGATAAAGATGGAGAAAAGAAAGCCTAGGAAGCAAAACCTAGTTTTCACACATTTTGTGACTTTGTGAGATTAGAAAAAAAAAAGTGGGAGAATAGGGAGGGAGAAGAGAAACAAAGTCTGTACTTTGCAATTTTGAAAATATTTCCTCATGAACTGTCCAGGTGTCAATCTCATCACCTTGACCCTTTCTTTCAAATAGAAAAAATGTCAAATTCTGCCACTGAATGAGCTTCCTCTTCCCTGAAATACAAATCATCTGTGAAAGTTGTTAGTCTTCTTCCTGTTGCAAAGCAGATTTTTTTTTTTTTTGCTGTAGGGCCCAATCCAGTTCCTCTAGATGTTAGTGGGATTTATTTTCCCCATCTAGATGACAGAAGCCACAGGAAGAAGCCCTTTTGACCTTCTAAAATAGACTAAATGAAACAGATAATATCAACTCTTCTGTATCTAGATGCATTTTTTCTTCAACCTTTGTAATGTTATAAAAACATTTAGATAAATGTGGCTACATTTATCTCTAAAACCAAAGTTTTGATTATTTACCTATAAAATAATTCACTTGTGCCCCAAATGAGGATTCTGTTCTTTTTTCTATATAGAGTACTCTGTTATTAAGATAAATACTAAGAATATGGTAGAAAAAAAAAACATGTTAATCTTGTACTTATTCATCTGTACGTGGAAATTTAATATGGATATTGCTAGATTCTAAACAGGAGCCAAACTAATTCTATAGAAGTGCTCTGTGTACATATTAACTACTGTAAACATGCAGAGATTCAATCCTATTTGCCCTTGAGCATCTGATGGGATACTGTTCCTCTTTTTTCATAGTTTTTTCAAAAAAAACAGGGCACAGCATTTTTAGTAATTTTTCTATCTATCTAGTCAAATATCAGAGATACTTCTGTGAAGATATATTAGAGATTTTCACTGTACCTCATTTGTTATCTTTTTATTTTATTATTAATTTTCAATGAGAATGTAACCCCTAGTGAAACTAACCATTTTTTAATATTTCAGGGTTTCTCATAATTTTATATTAACCACTGTGGAAGAATTGTTTGAAAGCAGGAACTGAGAGAAAGACTAGGGCCTAACAGAAGTTTTGGCATTACAGAAGCTTGCTTGGGGTGATACACAGTTGCCACTTCCAGGATGGCTGGTGCACATGGACTCTGCTCCTCCACGGTTCCCTGGGCAACACAATCTGCCCTCCTCGCAGCTGCAAAGGGGAGTAACGGAGGCTGGAGCAGAGTGAAGACACCGCGGCCAAACTCTGTTGCACTCCCTGTGCTGGGCCGCTGATAAGCCGCACAGTGGCTGTCTAATGGGAGATATACGATAACATGTCTGGTGCTGAGCCAGCAAAGGTGGCAAATCACTCCTTTCGGATGAACTTTGCTTGAACTTTGCTCATTATAATGTGAAAACCACACCTCCATCCCAAAAGTTACCCGCCTCTGAGGTACGACCACCCCTCACCGAGCATGTGCTCTAGATTTTCGGTTGACTGTACCTTTAAATGAAAGCGAGAAACTTTTTCACCAATCAATAACAATATTAAGTATGACTCTAGTCACTCAAGCTCCACCTGACTGCAAAGAAAAGGGATGCTGCCTGAGGAGACTCGAGACTGAGAGCCCTTTCCCATCTTCTGGGGTGAGTGATGATTGCACATTTGTACATCAGAGCTAGCTAAAAACCCCACGCTCTAGTAGAGAATTTCCTGTACTGACATCCGAAACCTGCTTTGTAAATGTTGCATTTGAATAAATCATACTGTTTGTGAACTCGACTACTTGTTTGGGGGGAGGCGATAGGACCTATAGTTGACAGACTGTTTGTGAATCCAATACTGCCAGAGTTAAGCTTATAGGTGATCACACTATGTGGGAACTCGATTCGCTCTTAGGAAGGCGATTGGACCTACGGTCCACAGACTGTGAATCCGATATTGATTTGATATCTCCTTCCCCACTACCACCACAATGGCTTTCAAACTGCAACATTTCACAACCAGGGATAGAAATTGATGTATTTTTATGCAGCATGGCATCAAATATAGAAAAAAAGGAAAATATAGCATCAGATATAACAGGTTTAATTAGGCCAAAATTATTCTAGTTAAAAAAACAAGATCTCCATTAGAAAGGAAAGCAAGGATTTGCTCTGTCATATTCTACATGACCTGACAAGAGTTACAGTAAGGTAAGCATTGTATTATCTAAAGGTGTTTATAGCATTAATATAGCTTCACTCAAACTTTGCCATTTGTCTTGGCCTATCACAAGAGAGCAAACAAAGAGCACAAGTTTCAAACACTGCCACCATTAGTCCAACCTGAACCTGTCAGTCTGCCTCAGGCTTGTACCTTGTAACAAAAAAAAAAATCAAAATAAATATCTTGTTTGTGGATGGAACAAAACATTTTAAAAATCAAAGAAGAATAAAAAGCTAATCAAAAGTGTAAAATGTATAAAAAGAAAAGGGTAGACTAAAATAAATGTAGATTTAATAAAACTGTAGATTTAAAGATGAGTCTCCATCAGACAGCTTCACTGAGCAAGGGAAGCGACAGCAAAATATCTAGAAGACACATACTCCAAAAGCTGCCAGTGCCAGGTTCAGGGCTCCTCATTGTATTCGGAGCAGACATTCGAATCTACCCTCTTAGGCCACTTAGTTGGTAAAGTTTCTCATGAAATCCATTACCCCACACCTCTCAAAGCACAGGACTGTGTTCTCAAATATGGGGACTCCCACAGGAAGCCCCCTTTGGAATTTTGACATAGTCAAGGAAATTTTCAAAAATACCTGGAAATCTTCCTGGCACCTTCCCCCAGTGTCCTTGTTTTCTCCATCTGATTGGAACAAGCCTTAGACAGACAGGTGACTTCAATCAGCAAAATCCTTAAGAGAGCTGAGAAGTCCCTGTCATTCAAATCAGGTCAGGTCCTCCATCCTCCTCAGGGGTAAAACTAGCTCCAAGGAGAGAGGTCTATCCATAGTAATGCGGTAGTCATAGTGAAGACTCAGGGTAAATAAGTGCGCTCCACCGGGCATCCACGGGTCTTTTCATGTACTGTAAGGGTGAGCTGACCAGAGCTGTATTGCAGAAAGCTGACTATTGTGGCATTGCACATTGTGTATGCACAGAAGCCAAAAAAGCAGAAGCTTTAAGCCCACTCAGCATCAATAATAAGCCCTTTCTGCTGTTTAAATGTCTGTCTAATGCACACAGAGCACTGAGAAACAGATACATTATGTTCTTCTCCTTTGAGGCAGCATATTTGTTATACCTGTTATATAATACAATATTATATTTGTTATAAATAAAATATTACTGTAAATATGTGTTTGTATGCAAGTAACTAATATAAACATTAGTTACTATAAAATATAATGTTATAAATATAGCATAATATAACCATAAATATTTCTTATTCTGTATGCAAGTACTTTTCTGATGATTATATTATTTTCACTCTGCTGTTACAATAGATAGCTAGTGTGAAGTTCACAAACCCCTTATTAAAGTTGAAAGACACAGTGAATACCTTTAAATAGCTAAGTAATTTAAATGAATGTTTCTAGAACATCAAAGAACATCAAAGCATTGAGGAACACTGAATTCATTTAATTAAGCATATGAACCAAAATGGGGTCAGTGAGATGCGAAGGGCACATTTTATATCAGTCCCAAAGGAAAGTTACCTGGACATTCTATTCATGTACTTTATTTTTGTATTAGAAATACTCTAGATATGTACACTGACCAACAGAGAGGTGCATGTGTACATATAATTAAAACCAGTAGAACCAGAGTCAATCCTAACTACTAATCATTTAATAAAAATATAAATACACTATTCTCTTGTGTCCTTTTCCACATTATTTTCAGCATTTAAGAGTTCTGCAGTGAGATTTTCATCATCTCATTATGCTTATAAATTATGCCACGTTTGTAGAAACTTGCACTCTCACTCAGGAAAACTCAGCAGTTTTGCTTTTGCAAGGATGTTTCCTATGACTCTCCAATGAATGCCTTGTTAAAACAAGCAGTTTATGCTGGGAAATTTATACTTTTTGGCTGCTGCTTCACATTTTTGGTAAAGACACATCACAAAACAATTTTCATCTTATTTTTTGAAATTATCAGTTACCAATAGAATAACCTCCATTGTAACAATTGCTACAACAAATAAGTACATTAAATACCAAATAAGGAAGATTATTGTCCCGTACAGCTTTGTATATCATAACTGTTGATAATCTGTAGCTTGTTATCACTGAAATAAAACTTCAGATGACAAATACTCCATAGTTTCCTAGCTTTTAGAACATTTTTCCTAACTGCATTTTTTCCACAAATACAGCATATGTATATATGTACTTCATCAGATGGCTACCTAAACAGTTTGTAAAGAGATTTAGTATCAAAATCTCATAATGCACAGAAAGAGTCCCAGAGAAAATATTTGTATGTCTCACAAAACTCATTTTAACTGGATCCACAGTTGATAGCTGTGTTTGGGCTGAAGGTTTTGTCTAAAGTGGTTGTCTTTATGTTATTAAAACAACCAGAGTCCCATATGCATTTCTTCACACTAAAGCTTCAAAAGTAGAAGTGCTGAGAAGGAACCTGGAGGGATTCCCAGGGCTGTGTTTTCCAGCAAAGCCAGTGCGGAGAACCTAGGTGCCTCCAGGAACGTGTTCTGACTACTTGTTGCCCTACCCCTTTCATACAACCAAGATAAAAAGAATGAAGACAAGAATGGGGATATCTGATTAAATAAAAGGGACTTAAGCATGATTTAGTTATTCTAAATGAGTTATTTTCCCAGTGTATTCCCTTTTTGATTTTACTTAGTGGGCAGAATTAACTTCACAAAGCCATGCATGCACTTGTGCTTTTTATTTCTAGTCCAATACCTGTCTTTTAGAAAAAGCTGCTTATATTGATCATGTTCCACACCAACACCTGAAAGGATCAACCCCCCTAAAAACTAACCAATGACAGTGTAGGAACTGCTGTTATATATGTTTGGGAGTGCATTATCCATAAGCTTTTTTTCTTTATGATTTTATAAAAATTCTCTTTTG
The DNA here is from genome assembly GCF_059628265.1 of Tinamus guttatus. Taxonomy (NCBI): domain Eukaryota; kingdom Metazoa; phylum Chordata; class Aves; order Tinamiformes; family Tinamidae; genus Tinamus; species Tinamus guttatus. The sequence goes on from NW_028288611.1 coordinate 363,235, forward strand.
TATATAGCCACTCAGCTAAAGTGATATAATTTAGTTAAAGCCATATAATTCATCATATGTCAGTATCACCCACAATGCTGACGTATGAAGTTGGACAAATATTATTTTAGCCAGATATATGGCAAGATGCAGTTTCCTTGTGAGAAGAAAATCCACAGTACTTCTTGTTGGACAAATGTCCTCATTTCCAGGCAGCGTTTAGAGCGTCCAGTGCATGCAAGATAAGTCTTTCCCTCCACTTCTCAATTATAAAGAATCATTATTCCTGGTGGCATTCACTAGGTTAATCTCAGCAGCTTTCTTTAGGAGTCCACTGTGATTGACATGAAATTAATTGCAGGTATAATTAAATACATTTTGCCTATGGGTTTCAGACAGACTTACATAAAATAGATATCTATTTTACTATGGGTCCCCTGAAAGAATTGCTATGAACATTTCTGGGCAGAGAAACATTTTTCTTTTGACTCTCCTTAAAAATGTAACAGCATTTAAAAGAGAAAAGGAGAAAGAAAAGGGGAAATTTGAGACTATCCTATCTGATTTTGCAGATTTCAGATTTCTCTCAGTAACTATAGCATTCTCAGCACTTCCAGTTCAAATTCTGGTTTCCATATCTTGGGTGTATGAATCACAACATATGCTATAAACTGAACCTAATAAAAACAGTTTTAAGATATTTTTCCTTCACCAAAATTCAGGTAGGGCTATGGCAGTGGTTCAATCCAACTGAATATAATTAAACTGAAAGCAATTTTTAGGAAACTCAACTCCTTGCTGTCTCTGCTCGATGCTTGTCACACTTTCATAATAACATATCCCTCATCAGGCCAGATAGATACAAATAAAGCTTTTCTATTTATTTTCTACTATTATTTTGGGGTCTTTTATCCAGAATAAAGAATTTGAAAGGGTCCACTGATGGCTCATATTGGATAACTGAATTATATGAATCAACTATAAGCCTCAGGCTCTGTTTTCTGCTTCTGGAGCACTGGATAACTACTCCCCAACAAAAAAAAAAAAAAAAAAAAAAAGTTTTTTGTTTCTCTGTTTTTAAACTCCTAAGGAGGGCACATCAAATAACTGAATTTCATCATATTTACACACACAAATATTCCCATTTGGAAATATTTGAGCAAGTTCATCTTTTGTACTCATACATGACACTAAATTGAATGCATAATTTAGTACTTATTTTCAGTACAAATAGCCTGGAAAAACTGCATGCACAATTGATAGTAATTTGAGTGTGCAACCTAAGGTTGGAGCTTATTAACATATTCTTTCTGTCTAAACTCCGTGTGCAAATTCAAACCATGCTCTTTGAAACAAAGATTGTATCAGGCAGCAGGACATCAGCATCAATCATATCAAGCCCAATAGTAGTTGTAGTTTCTAATGCTGGAACAGGAAATGGGGCAAACATCCTGTGTCCTATAATATCATCAATAAAATCCAGAAAAGAAAGAAACAATATGGATAAAATTCCAGAAAAAAAGAAACTATATGGACATCAGATCAGTCCATAGTAAAACTAAGATTGAAATTCAGGGAAATGTCACAGTACAGTACAAAGACAATTATTTCAATCTACAATGCAATAAAATCAAATGTATTTGAATATAATTATTATAGTAATAATTACTATTGACTAATAGTAATTAATAATTACTATAGCAATAAGCTACTGTAGTTTTAACATATTTTTTTAAGTAAATGAAATTGTCCACTTGCAAGGTACTTTTGGAGATACCTACAGGCACCAAAGTACCTGTAGGCTGTTCACTTTCTATCTTTATGACTTTTAAGTGGAAATTTATACTTATGATGCACACGGTTCCTACTGTAAATTTGAGCAACTTTTGATATCCAACTTTATAGCATTCATGAGAACAATCACATAGGTGTGCTTCAGGAATATAGGTGAATCATAGCTATTTTTTTATCTTCTGCAAGAAATCAGAATGTACAGAAATATAAATATGGAGAGCCTGATGTGAGATAAGTATACATACACAGAACTGAGACCTTATATAGAACAGAATTCCTTAGATGGACACCTATCTTGTATAAGGGCATTGATATGATACATTTTTTCTTAATTAATATCTATAAAATAAAGAAGGCTTAGCAATGGAACATGCATATGAAAAAAACAGTATAGTAACATTTAGGAAATGTTCACACTGACACAAAAACATATACAATATGTATATCTGTGCAATATGCAAAACCTTCTTAAACAAATAACTGACAAATCAAGGAATCTGCTAAAAGTATAAATTCACTATGAACCAAGGTTATGTATTTAATAGCACAGTTTTGCAGAGTATGTCTTTCAGCATTGATGCATTACATAAGAGGATTTGACAAGGTTACAATTTGTGTTTGTTGCAGATAGTTAGGGTCTGGCGGCCGGAAGATATCGTGCTGTACGGAAAGATAGGGCCCCTAATAGCCAATAGCGTTTAGTTTATGATGTAAGCAGACGGATGTGACGTTGTAAACCAAGCTATATAACACCTTGTTACCCATCAATAAACGCCATTTGCCGTCCACCACATTGGTGTCAGCGAGCTGATGGTCCGAGCGGCTTGGGGGTGGTCGCCGCGCCGTTTGAACTGCAACATGTGTTACTAATGGAAATTCTTTTCAAGAATTAACCTTTAGGCTATAAAGAATGACAGATATTCAAATATTCTCAAATGAGTATGTGAATTGAAAATTTCTACTCATTTTTGCTCCCCAACAGAACTTCCATCCTGCCTTGCAGTGTCATACACACAATTGAATTCTTAACAGCTGCCATTCAAGGGAGCTGCGGAGGATCATTTGAAAGTAACATTTTGCTCTGACATCTCTTTTTTTTTTCCTCAGAAATCATAATTTTTTTACACACGTAGTAGTCTTCCTAACAGGAAACCAGCTCTGCCTGCCATTTTGATTGGGGAGGAACCTTGTTTTCCAGGTCAGCGGCTTGAATCCTGGAGACAAGATATTCATGAGGGACCTGTGTGGGGAATTTACATCTCAGAGCAGAGTTTTCCTCTCCATTTGTCAGTGTGCCAGGTCAGTGAGCTGCTCTCTTGTCAGAGGGAAGATAATGGCTGCTACACTGCCTCCCGTTTATTACACACTCAGTGCATCTGACCTTCATGTGAGACCCCCAAAGCATTCGGATTTGGGGCTTTCCTCATAGCCTACCTCAAGTCCCCTTTTAAATAAACCTACAATCTGAAATGGGACTTTGAGTAACATTTTGTTTTTGCCTTCAAGTACTAACATTTTAACATTCAAATCCTATTGCTATACATCCCTTTATTTCTTAAAAGAATAGGACACTTCCATTTATTGTTATTTCACTGGGGGGGAAACAGTATTGCCACAGACAAAAATGTAAAATATTCATATTTGTTAACACTTGCAGCATCCTTTAACCACTATTATATTATATTATATTAACCATATTATCTGTAGCTATATCTATTTTTCTTAACTTTTCTACACTTAACAGAGAAAAAAATGCATATTTCTGAGTTCCTGAATTCAGAAAAAGATGAAAATTTCTTACTGCAAATTTATTCCTTATAATCTGTTCTGCTATGATAGGCTATTTTTTTATGCTAAATATACAGAAAAATCAGTGGCTAGAAATGTGAATACTAAGCTTTGATTTTTTAAGACATGATCTGACGCATTCAAATCAATCACAGGATTGCTATTTTATCACTTGGCTTTGGATCTGGCCCTTTCTTTATAAAGATTAGCAGAATGTGTTTTGTGAATTGGTAAGTTAAATATACCATAGAAATAAAGTCTATATGACCAATTTCATTACAAATTCAAGTTAGGGTGCCACAAAAAAAAATGTATTTAAGATTCAAATATCTCTGTTACATGAAAGATCTGATGAGGACTAATTATCTTATACATATATAAATGGTCTAGGGATAGGGATGTCTCAGTTAGGAGACCTTAGGGAATTTCATCAAAAAAAGTATTCAAAAATTTTCAAAATTTTCTTTATAAATCCAGTCTTAGTTGTTTCTCATTCCTAGTTTCATCATGCTTTTGTATTCTATAGCTTTACTACGTGGTATTACTTCCTACTACAGATGAAACTAATGTTATTCACTGGAAAATGTTATGGCTACACATCCCAGTTCATTCCAGTGTTCCACAGTACCATTTAGTGAACCGCTCCACACATTTGTAGTATGACTGACTCTCCAATTAGTTTTTCTTCAGTCTAAACAATTCCATGTACTGAAATAAAGTAATTTAAAAGGGATGCAGACTTCCTAAGTATGTTCCAAGGAGTTTACTGTTCAAAGATATAAGCAATAATAATCAAGGAAGTAAAGTTTATAAGGAAAATAAGTATGGATTATACATATGAATCATTCATAGAAATTTCAGTTCATTTTCATATTTTTTTTGTAATGGAAGCATTCAGCTCCCCAATTAAAAAAATAAATAAAACTACAGAATTCAGATAGAACTTTTAACATAGCAATAGATGGAAGAGTCTGAAGAGTTCCTGGTATTTATATTTTCACAGAATAGAGGAGTATCTAATATACACGAAAAAAATGCTACTGAAGAGAAATACAAACGTATCTGAAAAATACAAACACAATAAAACTTCGACAAGAAGTATAGTGTCTTTGTAAATCAGTATAACCATAAGATTGCTGTTTTGCATTTTAGAAGATCATCAGTTCAGTGCTTTATTTTCTTGCAATTATTTGAAAATAATCTGGATAACTTTACAACCAAGGTATTTCCTCTTGGCACCCTGGTATACACTAGGCTGCCTGAGGAGACGATCGACATCCCAAGGTGTCCACAGCATAATCAGTCTGAAGAGCCTCCAGTATTAAAATTCTAATTAACGATAATCAAAAAGAAACAAAAACAATAACAAAGTTGTGTAAAAAAAAAAAAAAAAAGATAAAATGCTATGTCTGATTTGATGGAGCAGGCAGATAATTTGTCTATATGCTGCTAATATGCATTCCTGAGGTATGTCTCTGTATTGGAGATGAAAATTTCTGTGATCTGTAGAGTCATAACAAACTCTCTGGGGAAGCAGAGGCCAGACCTTGAGGAAAAAGTTGTTTACCTGCCTAGGCTGAGCGATAAGGAGCACGGATGCAGCTGCTCAGCCCGGTTCACAGGCAGCCCCCACCCCTCTCGGAAACCTGTTGAAAGTGGCTGTTCGGCCGGGCTTGTAGCCAACTTAACCGCAGACGTCCTCCAAACTAGCTTTGGAGCCCAAACACCCGGAAATGAGGAAGAGGAGGAGGAAGGCAGGACCCTCGAATTGAGAGCTGGGACCCCCGACTGGTATGCGCGCCTGCGCACCCCGGGGCGGGGAAAGGTGCGCAACTAGAGGCGGAGTTTGTCCGCCCCCCCCGGCCTGCCTCCTGGGTCGTACTGACCCTACGTGCCAGGATGTACCCGGCATAGAGAGGACAGTGCGGAGAAAGCGGGGGAGGGGAGGAGAAACTCCTAACTCTGAGGCCTACGCTGTCTCCGCGGGAGCCGGTCAGCAACTCTCTCTCGATGTTTGGGTCCAGTATTCCGCTGGCAGGTGTCACCTCGTGAGTAGTTATCCATACTTTGCTGCTTTTATGTGCTTTCACCTGAATAAATGCTCGATGTAGTCACCTCGTTCTGGCGTGATTATTGCCAAATCCCGAGTCCATCCGGAACAGTCTCTTTTACATGAGCTGGTTTCTACTGCTTGTACAGATGCAGAAATTTTCACATAGCACAGTTTTGTACATAGTTGAGACAATTATGAGGTCTTTTTTATATAGTCTATAACAACAAAGACATAAGACAGTAGGTCAGCTGGTTTAAAAGAATTAGGCATGGCAATAGTTTGGCAACGCTTGCAATAGAGATTTCCATCACTACCCACTCAGCAACCAGTTTGAGACACTTGATTCACGAATGCAAACATTGCCCTATGCCAACAGCCCAAGATTCAAAGATTTTAAAAAAATATCTCTGTGCAACAGCTGATGAGCTAGCATAATCTAATGCAAGAGAAAGACCAGCTTTGAAATGAGTTGTTTGTTACTTTTATTATAATTTAGGTCATGAAGTATCAGCTAGATGACAAGAGAGGAAAATGCAAGAGAGATCTGTCAAGATGCATGGCAAATGTTGTGTTTCAATAAAATATTGTTCTGATGGCAGGGAATGAGCACAGTTAGGTGTGAGAGCTTCTTCTAAGAGTAGAACTCAGTGAGGCTTCAGTGATGCTATTGCTGGGAGTGAGTAAACATGTACATTTGTTGTGGCTTGTAAGAAAACATTGCTAGTTTTGCAATTGCCCAGAATGCATTTGCAATTTGCAATTGCATTGCGCAGAAAACACTGGGCTAGTTTTCCCAGACTCTCAGAGCTCAGATTTTCCAATTCTCAGGCTCTCAGACCACTGATGAGCAGTACAATTTTTATGAAAGCGCTTTTTACAGCAAAGGATCAAAGAGGGTTGAAATGAGATTATCCTCTTAGAAGTGATAAGAGAAAGAAGGTATTCCTAAAGGTCTGACGAGACCATTTTATGCCTAGTGAATTCAGGAAGGTATGCTATTCTAGTTTAATTGTAGGGAGCGTAGAGCACTGAAGTCACACAGGGTTCCTTTATGACACAGATACAGGCTCACACACCTTGTAAAAGCCTCTAAAACACAAATTCCTACTTAATAAGCCATCAGAGTGTGATCTAGATGCACCTGCAGAAGCCACACGTTACCACTTCCGCATAACTTAAAAAGACCACTGCCTAACTTAAAAACAAAAGACCAAGCATGTTAACTCTTAGAAAGAAAACACGCTTTACTTTAAAAAGTAAATTGGGTAATCTTTCAGGGACTTGCTTCAGGTGGGGTTTGTTATTTCTTTGTTTCTTATTATGGTCTTCCAAGCACAATTAATGTTCTAAAAGGTTCTTCCTAATGCCGAGATAAAAATTCTCTTGGAAAAATAAGGGTTCCTTTGACTTTCTAGAAGTCCTGCAAAAAGATGGGAATGGTTGCTGCCAGACTCCTGGCACCAGTAAGTGACACCACAAAACGGGGCAACAAAAAGGCTTTAAACTACATCTAACATGATGCTATGTCACATTTGAAATGAATTAGGCAAAGTGAAAGATTCTGTATATGGACAAAGATATTCCAATATTATGTTCCTTGTCAGCCTGCAGCATGAACTCCACTATCTATAGATAAGCCAAGACCCAAGTGTTCCGGATGGGCTCGGGATTCGGCAATAATCACGCCAGAACAAGGTGTCATTGAATAATTGAACACAGTCTGATTATAACTTTCATTACTTAGCACGTATTTACATGCTGTTCTAGAACACGCTCATCCTTTCTCTACAAAAGCTAATGTGGTTTTACTATTACTCTGCAAATTGATCCCATAATGGCATCCGCCCTCTTTGGTATCAAAAGGAAACATTGCTCACCTTAAGGGCATCATCTTTGGGCGTGTGGGGGTGGGTAGAGCACAAATAGACTGTAGAAGAATGGCTAGAGAGCCGAGGACATGCCCTCCCAGAAGGCCTGCACAATCCAGGCCTTGAGATGGAGGCGTGCCCTTGAGCTGTCCTTGACTAGGCAAGAATAGAGAACTTGGATATCCGATTCGGGTAAGCAGGATGCCTGAAAAGACAATCTGAGTGCGTGGACACTGCATGGGCAGTGCTGCGCTGTATAAATCTAACGCGTTTGAGACGAATAAACGAGCAAGATTCTTAACTCATATTGAGTGTACGTCTTGACTCTGGCTGACTTCCTACAATAGACCTTCTCAACGGTGACATCCGCCAGGGTCAGTACGTAGGTGATGACTGCGCGGAGGACCTGGTCATGGGTGAAGTTCACAGGTCTCCATCACACTCTTTCTCTGTGGCAGCATCCCACACGATTTTTTCAGATCTCGGTGGGGAGGACTCCGTTGTCTCCATCTCTCAATATACCTGCAACGACACTCTGCACCCACGTCTGGGCCTGGGTGCAACTAAGAGCAAAGTACACATTGTTTTGTTCAATTCCCAGTGCTTGCAGCACACCTAATGTTCTCTACATGGGGTCGCTGGCCCTTCCGTGCCCCTCATACTGGAGCTTGGATGTCGCTTCATTCTTGTATTCCATACTGAAGTTATGTCCCTAGTCTCTCTGCAAGGATACAAGTCAGAGTACGGCTCTCAATCCTCCTCCTCCCCTGGAACATCTGGTCCACTCAAGGGGGAAGGCGGGGGGGGGGGGTGCGGCGAGAGGATGGATGGGGAGGGAGGGCGGGTTGCCTTCATTTTCGAGGAAATCCTGTTTTCACCATGTTGGGGATTATTTTGATTCATGGCACCTCCGTTTCAACACCATCTCCCAATCCTCCGTCTCCCCCAGAACATCTGATCCACTTGCGGGGGAAGGTGGTGGAGGGGAAGCGGTGGGGGCGGGCTTGCCTTAATTTTTGAGAAATCCTCCCCCGGGATCCCATTCAAGTATTCCTCTATGGTTTAATACCAACCCTTCCCTAGCAGGGAAGATACTAGAGTTCGCTCCAGATTCATATGCTACAGTGGAGGTGGCTACCGCACAATTAACACGGGGTATCCCTCTCATCAGGGTAAGGGGTGTCCACTCTTTGGTCAACCCTCTATTGTTGAGCACCCTGATTGATTGGATCACCTGGACCTTCCCTGGTGGCAGCACCCCAGCAGCTTCAAGAGTCTGCTGTATAGCTTGATGGCAGTCAGTCACAAGTTTTCCCTTGACAAGCTGGTCACCCAAACCCCAAACAGGGATTACTTCCCCCTTGCACTTCTCTGGGTTCCCATGCACTACTGTGACCTCCGCTCCCGTGTCCATCAAGGCACGAACCGTATGTCTATGTTCCTAACAATAAATGGCACGTGTAACGAACGGTCGATCGTCTCAACAAGTGATGTTACATTGGAACCCTTCGGACACTGGAGCTTGGCCACCCCCCTCTTCTTGTTTCAGGCGTCCAAGCCCCTCCTCAGGGGGAAAAACTGGTTCCAGCTCTTCCTTTGGTCTGAATTGCAACACCTTCCGCTCTACATCCTCCCGCGGGTGCAACACCTGTGATCTATCAGCCTTGGACATTATTCCTGAGCGTTGCTTGGCCACTGTAGGAGAAAGGGAGACTGCGACACCATATGGTCATCGACAAGACTCGTTTATTGAACACTCAGTGTGCACTTTTATACATAGCTTAATTAGGTTCATGCATATTGCAAAGCTTGAGCTCAGGATAGGTTAGCTCTTATTTGCGTCAACGAAATTCTATGCAAGATTTCCCCGTACATGTGAGCGCTTCTTTACAATGATTGGTCAAGACCCCGCGTCCATGCATCTAACTATACAGTGTGATAGGCTAACTAACAGAGGCTAACTAACAGTGCCCACGTGTCCTCACATTTAACGACCGTCCCCCTCTACTTGTTTGTCTCAACTCTTTGCCTCCTTATCTGACTCTCCGCAAGATCTCCTTATCTCTTAGTCAGCAGTCCTTCCACCCTTTCAGCTAGGCCTGGCGCCCTTCTGCCCTTTCATCTAGGTCTGGCGCCCTTCTGCCCTTATCTGGCTTGCTCACAGCATGACCACTGGCCTTCAGGAATCCCACAATTCCCCCTTCTTGTTTTTGAGCAAGCCAGGATTCTTGATGGTTCACCCAAAATATGTCTTTGATCGCCTTGTCTACTGTCTGTCTCAGACACTTAATCAGGCAGGGAAGGACAACCAAAATGCATAAGAAAATCAGTAGAATCATCAAACCCGTTTTGATCAGTGATTGTAGCCAACCAAACCTTCTTTACAGCATTCTCAATCATATTTGATACACATTTCAATAAGCAAGGCACAACTAGTAGAATGCAACATAGGATCAACAACACCATCCCAACACTTAATACCTAACACCGGTGCATCGAGTTGATCTGCTGTTCCACAAAGCCAACAACTCTTGATTTGGTTATAATTAACAATCTGCCTAAAAAGCATAACATATCCATTAGCGCTAAAAGCAGCATTAACCCCTACAGTAGCGTTAAAAGCAATACTACCTCCTAAAAGCTACAACATACAGCTAATAACAACAGTAACACTTCTTCCTCCCATGTTTTCCTTCTGCAGGCTCACACTTTCCACAGCTAGGGTACTGGTTGCTTGCCTGCTACATCTGATCTAGGCGAGTTTGCTTCCAGCCAAGGTCTCACCCATTTCGCTGGCACCCATCTGGTTCCAATATCTATAAATCAAAAAATTTAAAAAATTCCCAATTCTCCCCCTTTTTTTTTTTTTTTTTTGTTTTTGTTTTTGTTTTTGTTTTGTTTTGTTTTGTAGCCAGTATTTCAGCTTTTGGTTCTTCATTCTTCCGGTATCAAACCGGTTCCTGTTTGCCTTTGTTTTGTGCAGCTGCATCAACTTCTTTATCTCAAGGAAACTCTGTCCTTTGTCTTACTTAAGCCCTCCGTATCAGCTCTGCCTGGCTATGTCCTTTTTCCATTAACCAGGTTTGAACAATGCTCTCTACACTTCCCCCGTTTTCTTTTTGGGCTACTAAGCTTGTATTCCACTCTTGATTAACTATTCGCGTAAGCATGTTTTGCAAGCATTTAAAGATACACGGTACAAGAAGCAAAACTGCAATAAACACAATCCCTATGGTAATTAAGTGTTGCACAATTGATGTTAGCCATGGGCCCAAACCGAGACCTTTTATCCAGTTGTCAAGGCCGAATCCTGTATCGTGCTGTAAATGTGTAGTCAATTCATGCAATTGTTCCAATTGCTTTATGTATGGAATTTGAATGATCAGAAAGGTTCATACAGCACATTCCCTCTAGTTCCTCGCAACCATGACCGTGTGCTAATAATAGGACTTAATCAGTCCTCTCTGCTGATATATATTATACAATAAAGATCTAAAGACTACACATACAAACAGCAAAAACATAGTTTCTATCTAGTGGCACGACCTCACGTAGCTGTGCACTTCACTAGTGAGTTCCACTGTCTCAATTGCCAAAGCCCATCCTTGTCGCCAATTAGGTGCGAATGGGCTTGGGATTTGGCAATAATCACCCAAAACAATGTGGCTACTGCGAGCCTCTATTCAGGTGAAAGCACCTTTAATAAGCAATGTATGAATAACTACTCTTGAGGTAATACTTGTCGGCAGGATACTGAGACTGAACATCTTCTCGAGTTGGCAGATTAGAGGGTTGCTGACAGGCTCCTAACTCGGCGGGCGTCCCCGCAGAGACAACGTGGGTCTCAGTATTAGGAGTCTCACCCCCCCCTCTCTCTGCACTGTCTGTTTAAGCCCGGTGCATCCTGCCACGTAGGGCCAGTACGTGCCAGCAGGCAGTCCGGGGGGCGGACAAACTCCACCTTCAGTCACATAACCTTCCCTCCTGGGTGCTCAAGTGCACATACCAGTAAGTGGTCTCAGCTGTCAGTCTGAGGCTCCTGCCTTCCTCATCTTCCTCCCTCTCAGGTGTTTGACCTTCAAACTAGTTTAGAGGATGTTTGCAGTTCCCGGGCAGGCAAACATCTTCTTTCTCAAGATCCCATTATGACTTTACAGATCATACAAATTTCCTCCTTTCAACCATACCTCGTGTCAGCATCATTATACAAAGGACACAACACATAATACAGACGAACATAGCAAACAGAAATAATAGCCCTAATAACAGTTTCTGTCCTCACTTAAAGCATTACAATTCTTCAACCCCCACTTTAGAAGACAGATCAAATTCCCCTGCACCTCCCCCCTGGCTGTCCCCGGCCCCCTTCTCTCCCAGCCGTCAGTCTGAGGGTCCTGCCTTTCTCATCTTCGGCAGGATACTGAGACTGAACATCTGTCCTCAGGCTCGACAGGGGGTCCGGAAGTGGGGGCGCAGATGGTGCAGGTGCTGCAGGTGCAGGTCGGGGGGTTTTGGCGATGGATCTCCAAACACCAGCGGTTGTCGGTGGCGTGGCGGTCCCGGTCCTGAAGTGCTCGCAAAGGCTGCCGTGACTCCGGCGGCCACTTTGCTTTTTGCTTTCACATCGGATTTGAATACTAGGTGGGGCTCGGCTTTGAACCCATTCTCTCTGCACCAGATCAAAAGCTTGCAGAGGGCCTGTTCATCAGTAGCTTGCCACAGCTTCCCCATCTTTCTAGCTGTCTTATCATCATCTATAGTTGCTTCCCATAACTTATCACCCAATTTTCGCCACTCCGATAATTCATGCACTGTATGTGGGACAATAAAGCAACTCTTCGCGTACCTCCATGCTAACAATCCCGGTAATTCTTTCTTTAAGTCAATTCCCTGTACGTTACATTGTTGTAAGGTACGGGTAAATAATTCATACGCCACTTGCCTATCCATTCCTGACGTCAGCGCGCTGTTGCAGCTCTCCAGGCTCCGGTGGCGCGTATGGCCCGAAACCATCTATATGATCTTCGGGGGTGCCGTCCTTCCAGCGTTTGCTCGGCGGATTTGCACCGTCCTGGCTGCAGAGGACCCAACTCCTACTTTCTCCACCGTGGTGCGTCCTTCTCCCGATTTCTTTTCTGTCCGAGAGAGGATTGCCCTTCGTTGCATCACGTCGGGGTCACCATTTGTAGGAGAAAGGGAGACTGCGACACCATATGGTCATCGACAAGACTCGTTTATTGAACACTCAGTGTGCACTTTTATACATAGCTTAATTAGGTTCATGCATATTGCAAAGCTTGAGCTCAGGATAGGTTAGCTCTTATTTGCGTCAACGAAATTCTATGCAAGATTTCCCCGTACATGTGAGCGCTTCTTTACAATGATTGGTCAAGACCCCGCGTCCATGCATCTAACTATACAGTGTGATAGGCTAACTAACAGAGGCTAACTAACAGTGCCCACGTGTCCTCACATTTAACGACCGTCCCCCTCTACTTGTTTGTCTCAACTCTTTGCCTCCTTATCTGACTCTCCGCAAGATCTCCTTATCTCTTAGTCAGCAGTCCTTCCACCCTTTCAGCTAGGCCTGGCGCCCTTCTGCCCTTTCATCTAGGTCTGGCGCCCTTCTGCCCTTATCTGGCTTGCTCACAGCATGACCACTGGCCTTCAGGAATCCCACAGGCCACCTGGACCGCACGGACATTATATTGGCGTGCTAGCTGGCGTAATACTTCTGTTGGTTTCCCATCAATTTCCTGTCTATAAACGCCCTTCTGTAAAAGCAGACGGAAGAGCCGAGCTCGCTCCCCGGATTCCGACCCCACATTCCCACTCAGCCCTCTTTTCTCACTGCTGCCTTTTCCATCCACCTCTAACGCCAATCCTGGAAGGTCCCCTATCTGTTGCAACTTTTCGATTACGTTCTCAATAGGGTTTCCTTGTTCTGACATCAGAACTGGAATTAGATAGGGGCACCACGCTCCTGGGCATCCTTCCAACAACTTATTTTGCATCCCTGGTAGCAATGGCTGTTGTAAATACAGCTCCAGACTTCCCAATTCTATACTAATCTTGATGGCCTCTGCCTTAAGCATCTGGTATGCTGGTCTTATAGTTACCCAGGAGGAGCTGGATGGGGGCAATCGCCGTCGTTAGTGTGGCGGTAAGCGAGACCCTCGGCTACCACAACAATAAGACTCTTGCCGCTTCCGTCCACTCTCCGCAGGGTGGACTGTACATACATGTCATTAGTTAACCCCCAAAACCTCGAGGCATTGACATTGTCAGTTATCGCTGAATCAGCCCCTTCTTCCACTAATCTTACCATCCAGCACTGTGGTTTCTCCTCGGGTTGTTGTTTGTATTTGCTCAACAGATTTTTAATATCTTCAGGGGTAAAATTGGTTATTTCATCCTGTTGCACCACTTGTCCCGGCCCTGGCAGCACAGCTTTCCTTCGTATTACCGGGGCGGCTCGCCTTTTTGGTTTGTTCTGCAATGGGCCCTTCTCCTCCAGTATGGGGACTTCCTTGTCTGATTCCCAAATATCCCCATCCCATGTTGCCGGGTCCCAGTCAGGGTCAGTGATAATAGTCCGCACCTGGCTCCCCTTCTGTCCTGGTTTTCTCCCTCTCCTGTTCTTTACCACTCGTACCACATATTGTGTCACCAATTCAGCACATTTCTCCTCCAGGAGCTCCCTCTGATCACTGACCTCCAGCAGAGCCTGCCTCTGCACCACCTGGGTTGCTCGGACTGCCTGTAACTGCTCTTGGAGGAGCTGATTCTTCTCCTGTTCCTCCTTTAGCTGCCTTGTTAGAATCCTACATGCACACAGCAGAGCACCTCCCATCCGACCGGTATGTTCCAGTCGGACCGAATTTTTAGTACGGTCAGTCTCCCCAAACTGACCCCAATACTGTAACGCCGCCATGGGGTCCTTCTGGGTCCATGGTTCTGGAGATACCCGGGTGCAGGTCTCCCATCGGTCTCATAGAGCATTCCACGGTTCTGGCCCCCATTCAGGACACTCCCTCGGAGGCGCAGCCTCCCTGCAGTCGCCAGTGCTGCCTGCAGCTCTCCTGAAAAAGAACCACCGCATGTCGCACACACAATAAAGACCACAAACACAAATAGCACAAACACAATTTCTATCAAGTGACCCGACCTCACCTAGCTATGCACCCCACTAGTGAGTCCCACTATTTCGATAGCCAATAAAGACCACAGACACAAACAGCACGAACACAATTTCTCTCCAGTGACACGACCTCACCTAGCTATGCACGCCACTGGTGAGTTCCCCTTTTTAATTGCTGAATCCTATCCTCATGGCCAATGGCCGGTGACAGGACAAGGGGTAATGGGTACAAGTTGAAACACAGGAAGTTCCACCTCCATATGAGGAAGAACTTCTTTCCTGTGAGGGTGACAGAGCCCTGGAACAGGCTGCCCAGAGAGGTTGTGGAGTCTCCTTCTCTGGAGATCTTCCAAACCCACCTGGATGCCACCCTGTGCCACATGCTCTAGGTGTCCCTGCTGGAGCAGGGGGGTTGGACTAGATGATCTCTAGAGGTCCCTTCCAACCTCAACCATTCTGTGATTCTGTCATATCTGTTCCTTGATTATAAGTAAAGGTCAGCCTAAGGGCAGAGTGTATTTTACATTGGAGGGGGCAATGTAAATATGTATGAATAAAACTACTGATATTTCTTTGCTTTCCACATGGGTATTGTTGCAAGTTTAGGCAAGGCAGTTGGTAGAACCAGCACACTCATATTAATGCTGCCAGTACTAATAATTTAAGTGATTCTTGACATCTGTCCATAGAGAGCTAAGATAGGATTTATAACATGACTGTCTCTTTAGCATAAGGACTATTTTCACATTTAAGAACGTAATTCTAACGTTTTCTAAACCCAGGTTTTCTACACTTTCCATTTTAAAATGGATATAATAATAGCAATTCTAGCAATGTTATGACATACTGTGTTCCTGTTTGAGCTAGGAAGTTCTGAAGCGAGTATAAATGAAAGATTGTTGCTTAGCTTATGTAGTAAGAAAAGTTTATCCAGTTTGAAATATTAAGGCTAATGAACTAATTTTTAAAAAGTGCTTGTCACAAAGGTTATCCCTCCTTTACAGAAAACAAAACAAACAAACAGACAAAAAAATCAAACAAAAACTTTATATTAATCCATATGCTTTTCATTCTCAGTAGGCTCCAAGGCCTAATATTGTTACCATTTAAATACAATCTGTGGGCCTTTATTTTCCCCAGGACCTGGAGACCTGACAATTCAAAAGCCTGAAAACAAAACAAGTTATTGGATGGGGGAAAACAAGGCATTACATGTGGTGTTTAGCACTGGAGTGTCAGGCCTATTTATAGATGTTAAGAAAATTAGGTCAAATGGAAAGAATCCAGAGAATGGCATCGAGAATAGTCAGAGATCTGTGAAGAATGGCCCTGTAAGGAAAGAATGACTGTTTAGTCTGGAAAAGAAATGGTCTGCATGTTTTTTGAATCTTCAAACACATAACATAGCTGCTGCAAAGAATAATCACCTCATGCCTGTGGTGGATAGGAAGGCTGAAAGGGAGTTTTAGGTTAAACATTAGGAAATATTTTCTAAGCCTGGGATGCACAGCCTGGGGAGATGCCAGCATCTCCTCTACTAGAGAGGACTTTAAGAACAAATTAAACAAATGTCAGAAGGGAACAGCAGAGGTATAGCTGATCCTGCCTTGGGGCACAGGGATGGAGTCGATGACCTCCTGAGGTCACCCCCAGCTCTGTGACACCTCCCAGGTTCAGTGATTGCAGCCAGCTCTCAAGACAAACTCTTGTTGACAGGGTCCTGTGGTCTTTTGAAATTCCTGAAATGTTGCCATTTACAACTGCTGAAGCATCCATTATGTCACTAAAAATATAGTGTCACACTAAGTACATTTTATGGCTGATACTGTCTCTGAAAGAAAACAAAAGCGAAAAATGCACAGTACAGAAATATTTCACCTGTATTACATTCAAAGGTAAGTCCCTTTACCAGAAGAATGGTGGTAAATAGTTTAAAGGCACCCTAGTATTTTTATTTTCAAGTAGGCCTTTTAATGTGTTGTCCATACTATTTAAAATGCATGTATTAAGGTATATTAAATGTATTAATTAAAATACTTTTTTTTGCTATTAAATTTGAATGAGAAATATTTGCGGCTCTCTACCGTATTTTAAGTTCCATAGCCAGAATGTTAACACTATGCAATGCTTTTTGAGAAGTCCTGGTGAGACTGATGACTGACAAGTTGTTCTGCACACTTACAGTGTGGGTAAAAAAAAAAAAAAAAGAAAATGCCATCTATTTGTCACCTACATAAAGGCAAAAGTTCATTTTATACTACTACATTCAGCTGTCTTCTTATGCTTTAAAACAATGTTATAGAATGTAAAATCCAAAATTTCTCAGGTCTTTTCTTCCTGTTTATCTAATGTGGTTAAACTGAGTGCAGATCAATGCAGTATCTACCAATTTTTACTATAGATAGTATAGCTTTTTCTACTTATTGCTTGTCTGGGAATACCATACAGATGAGTTTATCCTTCTATTTACTACTGTGGCATTGCTACTTGCCTATAATATTAATAGTATCCAAAATTACTGAATACTCTTCAAATGCTAAAAAATTAAAAAATTCTTATGCATCTAACTGTAGGAATGAAATCTGGTTTCTAGAAAACAAAAGTCAGATTTTACCACTGATTTCAAAGCATTAAACAACATGCAATAAAAATATCAGAAGGTTTGATCCATTATTCTTCATCTATGATTTTTTTCCCTCCAGTTGTGGCTTAGTTCTAAAACTACTGGACAAAAATATGTTCCTTGAGGTAGTCTCTCTATTATTACTACACAAAATTGCACAGGTCTATACTTATCTACAGCTGTTCTGTAGGAAAACACACAAAAATAGTAATCCAGTCCTCATTTTCAATAAATATTCACTATAAAGATCATTTTTGGAAATTGTCATCATCAGTTGCATCAAAACTTCAGACATTTAATGAATACTGATTCAATGTATATGTTCACATAATATTCAAGCTTGGATATTTAAAGGATAAAGGCATAATTTCCATTGATTTCACACTGCAATCTCACTCTTTGAACTTGCTTCAGGATAGATGTCTTTGAGATGGATCAGAGACAGGTATAATGTGAATTTTATCTCCTTATTCTTATTGGTGCAATAAGTAATATCCCAATAAGTAATTTCCATAATGACCTACAAAGTCTTTAGATACATAGCAATTCAGGAAACATTATTGTTAATTTTTGTTCAAGTTCTTTTTGTTCGACTTAAGTACAATGAAACTTGTTTGAGCATTTAGAACATTATACCTATCTCTGATGTCACTAATATTTCAAGATTCTAAAAAAAAAAAAATCTGTCTGCTTCTGCCACTGCTAAGAATTCACATTCATTTTCTGTCTATATCCATGACTATTTGATCCACCATTTCTACTTCTGTATCATGTTAGTCTGAATAGTGGGGGGACAACAAGTTTCTCTTCCAGGATTAGCAGTGAAAGCCTCATAACCAAATAACAAAAGTTGCAGTTATCTTGACTTTGGCTATTCAAGGATGCTGTAGAATTACAGCTAGCAAGATATTCCTGTCACATGGCAGAGCTAAGAAAACTCAGCTGATGCAAAGTGGCACAAAGCCATAGCTGAGATTGCTGAGGCTAAAAGATAAATCTGTGCCTTTATAATTTCTACAAAATTTAAATGTGGCAGCTGTGGAACTCTGATTTGGCACATGCGTTTCTGCTTGCACATGCAAATGTTTTGGCATCACTTCTTGTATAAAAGTGCCTCTTCCTACAATATATTTTAAGAATAAATCTTCATCTACTAAATATAGGAAGTAGCTTTGTACAACAAAGCTCATTTTTTTAGCTTGCACATAATATTTATATACACACATATAAGTCAGGAACTAACATCAAACATAGCCAGTTACTTGCAAGTGTCAAGTCTCAAAGACATAGTGTCAATCCTGGTGTCTCTGAAGGCAGGAATACATTCCCTAAGCACCTTTTGAAGCTTGGCTTAGTTGACCAGGGACAAAAATGAAATCTTCCTCCCACTGTTATTTGCAAACACACCTTGTGACACACATTTGCACGTGCATGCAGTCTCAGTCACAGTTCAATAGCATTGCATATATTGTTTGACAGATTTTCTATGTGTAAGTATTGTACAAAGAAACAAATGCAAAGACTAGCTGTTACCCTAAATTGAAATAATATTAGCCTGTCCCAAGACATTGATCAAAAGGCATGCAGATCATTGCACTTTCAAAGGAAGTCTGTCTCTATCGGCATCAAAATCACTGGACTGGGAAATCTGTTGAAGTGCAAACTTCAAAAGTACTTAGAGACTGAGAGTTAAGTACTATAGAAATTAATGTGCAGTTAAAGTACCTTTGTAGGAAAAATTTACAGTGCATAGGAGCTTATATACCACTTTACAGAATATTTAGCATGTCATCATCTCACACCAAAGGAAAGAAAACCTCAAAGGCTATAACCAGTTATCATCACGCTGAAAAGAATTTGTTAGAACATACTGTCTTTTGATAAAATACAGCCCTATGAATTCATGAATTATGTCCCCCCGACGCACACGTTCTCAGCTAATGCCTTTTCTGCTTTGAGGTAGGCACATTTGGGGGCAAAAGCTCTCCTTGCATGCTTCTAAGCGAAAGGGGAGGAAAACCCTAGCTCCAGTGTGGTCTTTTGGCATGAATGGAATGAATAATTCTGCTGTGCAACAAGAAGGGGAGGTAGAGGGGCATGCACCCTCAGCGTTGTGCGGAGCACTTCTGCCAGCTCATTGTTAGGAAAATACTGCTCTTGGATGGTGATGAATGCTCCTATTCCCCCTTCCTTCAATATAGCGATTGCTCTGGAGTTCACCCTTAGTACTATCATGCACCTCTCCAGTAACAGCCTGACAAAATAGGCCAAACGCTGAGTCTGGATTTCATCCTACATGAATTATCTGGGAGCAACAGTTCAGATTAAAGATTTACTGCACTCCCCAAAATAGTCTGCAAAATGCCTTTCTTTTCCTTTTCTAAGACAAAAATTCATTAGAAGACTATATTCTGGTATAGCGATATAAGAAATCACTTCAACCTGATTAACTGTCTAGTTGGAATACATGGCCTTGGCCGTAACACTGTTTCTAGATCCAAAGTCTGTGCTTTAAAGCTATATCCATGCTGCATGTTTGATTTATCATATATGAATCCCCTCTGGCACAGCAACCGCATTCAGATGTTGGGAGTCAAGCAGAAGACGTGGATGCCAAATTCTAAAGTAAGGAAAAGATGACTGAAATACTGAGGTGAGGTCGAGCTCAATGAATGGCCAGCTTTTATGCTGAGTTGACAGTATCTCTCCTTGACTTAAATAAACTGATATACTGAACGGAATAATTTTGGTATTTGAAGAAATAAATTGGGAGAGTTGTGTATACACTTTCTCCTTTTCTGGGATAGGCCCTACTAGAAAGAAAAAAAGCATTTTCTCTAAGAAACTGGAAAAGTAGTGGCAATAATACAATTAGGGTGGGTATTTCCACATACTGGTAAAGAAGATGAAGCAAAAAACAAGTTGTCTGAAAAGGTAGCCTGGATTCTGGTGTTATATGCATTTTCCTTTTTATTTCTCAGTTTCACATTGAATGTCAGCCTTCTATTTTTGCTGCTTACAATAAACTGATATTTGTTGTTGGAAAATAAAGTTCAGTGTTGTAAACAGAGATACTAGAACACCTGTGGAACATGAAAATGTTGACTGTAGCCACCAAAAATAGCAAGCAAAGCACAATCTGCTTTGTAAATTCTATGCACCTAGATCCTCTATTGTCAAAGAGTTTAGAAATAAGAAATTCTGTGATTGTATTTCTTAAAATTGAAGGAAATTAATGTTTTTTTTTTTAAATGAAGGCTCTTGATTATGTACCATTAAAATAATAGTACTGAATTTACAAAGGTTCCACCATAGCAGAAACATTGGCATAGCGTGGGCAGCTGGGTAGGATGGCACCTCTAGGAAGAGCAGCCATATTGCTTTCCATACTGCAAATATGCACATATATTTGTGTACTGATCAGGAAAATGTGCTGCCCACGCAGCTGATCGCTACTCCCGAGAGGCACAGGCCTCTGTGGGCATCCTGACTGCTCCCTGGGAGGGATGGAAACGGCCACTGCAGGGGCTGTTGCTTCTCCCAGGGCTCTCTCCTTCACAACAGCAGCCAGACAGACATTATAGCTCCGAATGATTGCTGTGTCCTCAATCCTAAGGGACCAAAATCCGAATTTGTCTACATTGATGAAAATCCTGTGCTTATACACAGGATTGCCAGTACACTTGTACTCCTGACATACCTCTTTTTACCTGATTATGACAGAAATACCATTTCTATTCCCCTTCCCCACCTCCACCTGCTAATTTGAAGTAGGCATTGAAATGGAAAGACATTTTCAAGCACAATTCATCCCGAGTCCACAGACAAGCCAACTTTTGAAAACTAACAGAATGACCAACCCCAACAATTCCATTTATTCATCTCTTACCTATCATCTGCCTTCTGTTGAACCTTAAGGACAAGATCACAGATACAAAGTTCATCTTCACCACAGTCTTTAATAAAAGGAATCTATGAAAAACAAAAATATTTCCTGAATGATAGGTCTCAGCCTTAAGACACTACAGTCTGTAGATAATTTTAAACTAAGTAGCATGTTACTATGTCAGATGATCTAGATGGAATGTTCGTGATCATGACAAATACAACGCAGTTGAAGGGACTGCCTCTCTTTTATTGACTCATTTACTGTATGTTAAATTAACTTTAATTCCTTCATCTTTGCCATCAAGTAGGAGTTCCCATGAATGATAGCCCATGAATTGACCCCAACGAACATGCTTTTTATGCCATGCTGACTCGTGGATGTGACTAAGTATGTGTGTGTGAGCAAGGCCATGCAATATAGACAGAAGCATAAATGGAACAAGGAAATACTCTCAGGCATGTGTTTCATGTACTTCTTTGGTGCTTGTGAGGTGCCACGTTACATATCCGTGTATAGCCATTTGTTTTTCAATAGGAAGACTATATACTTACACTATAGGCCACCGATGCAGGAGAATATATATCAAGAACAGGACTGGAGCCAGGATTTGCAAGATCAATGTCAATGCGCAAAGTGAGCAAATTCACTGCATGAGAAGGTTCCTGTAAAACATGTGTTCAGATGACAGCTGGCAGCATAGCAAAGTATAACTTCAGTACTTCTATTGTAAATTGATAATATATAGCAAAATAATGTTTAATGTACTGTAAACAGGAAACAACACTGAATAGTCTCATTTCTCTAAAAAAAAAAAAAAAAGAAAGAAAAAAAAGAGTCTTGTAAGATTACCTCTTTTGGCAATGCTAATCCTTTTTTAGTGTCATTTCTATGATAAAAGTCTTTTTTCAAGCATTCTTAGAAATGCTATTCATCACAATTACTTCTAACACTAGGAAACATACAGATTCTCTGAGGCTACAGAAGCTGGTGCTCAAAACCAACCATCAGGTCATTTCCATTCTCACCTGGTTGCATAAGTCAAATTTTCATTCCACTCTGCATTACTATCACAGACAGTAGCTAGGCCTCTGAACAACACTAAAAGAGAATATATTTCATGTCTCCTCTCTTTCTGGTTGAATTCTCTTCTAGTACTACCGTTCATGGCTCCACAACGACACAAAATGTAATCAACAAGTTCAAGACACTCCGATACTATTCAGGAATGCAGTGCCAAAAAAAAAAAAAAAAAAAAAAAAAAAAGGACGTTTCAAAGGGAGAGAAGTAAAATTATACCTATTTATTAATCTGCATGATTTGTACAAATTGTAAAGCAAAGCAGGAACTAACTGCAGGACTCTGACTTTGTAATTACCTAACATAGCATCATGGACACAGTTGACAGCTCTCTGGGCTGCATTTGGTTTTCAGTTCTGGAGAAAGATGGAGTTCTGATTCTTTTCATGTTTATTTTTTCCAAACACAACCTGTACCTACCATGGGCTACTATGAAGTTAGCAGAAGTATAAAATTTTTTAGCCTGAGATGAACTTTTGCATGAAATTTTTAGTTCTTAAGGAAGAATCTACTCAGAGTGAAATTAAAAACTACTGAAACTGTGGTCTCTGTGTTAGGTCAGACCTGAAGCACATAATTACAGTGACCTCTGTCCTAAAAAAAAAAAAAAAAAAAAGTCACGAACACAGTTCTCCTCACGACGTACCACAAGATCCCTCTGCATGTACCGTTCATTATTTTCTTTGAATAATCCTCTAGAAGTCACTCTAGAGGAGTGGAGATCAGCATCCAATGTTGCGTTGTATCTTATAGCTGCAAGAACAACAGTATTTTTACTAGAGTCTGACTGCCAGTCATCTCACTACTATATTATTCTATACTACAGAATGGCCAAACTTTCCAAACCACCCTAAGTATTTTACTTTTTCTGTAGCTCACTTAACACAGAACATTCTCAAAATGATAAAGTTTTCTCTTGCATTTTCCAAAGCAGTTAAACAGGTTTAAATCCTGAAGTAAGTTCTCATCCACAGAGAGCACATTAAATGGCAATCAATCCAACCTGCACTGCAGATGCCTGAGCCTGTAACTTGGGCAAGGAACCAGTCAGCAGGGCCAGGATTATACTAGATAAAGAGGCCTTACAACCACATCCTTGAATTCTAAGGAGACTATAAAGAATCTGCATCTTCTCTTCAATCACATAATAATTCCTGTCTTCTCTTCATATTATGACAAATACACTGTGGACATTCATTGTTATTT
Source organism: Tinamus guttatus (assembly GCF_059628265.1). Classification (NCBI taxonomy): domain Eukaryota; kingdom Metazoa; phylum Chordata; class Aves; order Tinamiformes; family Tinamidae; genus Tinamus; species Tinamus guttatus. Next base: position 386,653 of record NW_028288611.1, read on the forward strand.
TATAGCTAACAACTGTGAATTCCTAAAGGCGCTGTATGTTGCACTGAAGCAGTCCAGTGTTACCAAAGCTGTGCACATTTAACTAAACAGCTTAATGAGTGGCCAATGTTAGCCTCAGAAATATTTGGTGCTTTCATGTCCTCGGAGAAAAAAGAGCTTCTCCCCAGTGACATCTGGGGTGAGTTTATGGAAATTATTTTTTTGTTGAGAAGTGTGCCGTCTGCTGTTGTTGAATCCAGCAGTTCTCTCCCCAGGAGTGGCATCTTTCAGGGATATCCAGTTACCCTTCCTAAAGTTTCTTGTGGTCAAGAGAGCCAAAGAAAAACTATGGAACTTGGTGAGCAAAAGATGAAGAAGAATTAGTTTCTCACTAGTGATATTTCCTGGGGTTTGTGGGACAGTGAGGATATAGTGCTCCTGAATATTATTAATCCCTCAGTTTTCAAAGATTAATGAGATAGTGATGACAGTGAGTCATACTGATGAAGTCAAGTCAGAAATACTTTCCCAAGCATTTAAATTTTATACTGATTACTCCTGTTCTTGATAATCAATTCAGTATCAGAATTTCTGCTACCCATTTGAATAATGGTTTTTTGAAGAAATTAATATAAAACATGCCATTGAAATAATCTTACCCACTTGATTATTTCTCTTAGCAGGTCTAAATGTAGCCTCGAAACATATTTTGGCAGTTATTTCCATGTTCTTGTTCAGTAGACTGATTTTCTCAGGTTTAAATGAGGCAATTATGGACACATTTGCAATGCTTCGTGACCTGAAAAATATTTTAAAAAGACTATGTGTGATTTTTAAAAGGACCAGTTAACTTAGAAATGGTTTTCTAAGGTATATCTCTAAATGCAACATTAATTATTATGGCTCCCCATGTAAACATTTTTAATGCTACTGATGGATTTTTTTTTTCCTTTACATGTAACTACATTTGTTATATGATAACTTTCAATACTTACAATAAATCATTTATCATGTCAAATCAATGGATAATCGGTAACTTCATTCTAATGCCCTAACCCTTTTCTTAAGATAACAGAAAATGAAGCTGTTGCCTTTTTTCCCTCCCTCCAACAAATAACCTTCTTAGGTTCCTTCAGGGAAGTCACTGAGTTTCTCTGGAAAGGCAAAGAAATACTATTCTTAATTGATAGTGTACTTTTTCAGAAAAACAACTTTCATGTAATTAATCAAGATTTAGAAGAATAGTTGCAAAGGAACCTTGCATGTAAACACAAACACTTCAATCAAAAGTGAAACCCATTAATCTGACCAAGTGCTGGAGTGAAAGCAAAAAATGAGCATCCTCATTAATCAAATAGACATAAATGCTGGTATTCTAAGCAGCATAATTTTCTTTAATGCAATTACCACAAGCACCTGCAGGAGTTCTGCTGCGGGTCAAAGGTCCAAACTGACCATTTTTAATAACCTTGTTTTATTAAATAAAGTAGCAACTTGGTAATGTTTTTCCTGTTACAATGGGAGCCTCAGGCGAGGATAAGGGTGACAGATAGGAAAGCAAGCTGTGCTTTAATTTAGCTCCACATGGAAGTAGTGGAAAACACACAGCGCGGGGAGCACAGGGTTTAGGTTTTGTGAAGCCTTTCTTCCTTTGTTTGTGAAACTACTCAAATTGCTCTGGCAAAAACGCAAACCCACATGCCAGAAGAAAAGTGGGTGTTTCTTGCCAGAGCTGGGTGCCAGCACTCATTCACTGCTCTGTGACCTTACCCTGCAGGACAAGTTGCTCACACAGATGAGTCTGTTGACTAGCAAAGGTTATGCAGGCTATGGGAGAAGTGTTTTCACTGGCGGTGCTGCACACAGGAGACCCAGCTCGCAGAATTATAGCTTGGCTGTTACATGACCAGCTGTGACAAGTAGTCCCAAGCAAGCAACTCTGACCGCAGCAGCCCCACGTGACTGTGTGGTGGCCACTGGCGGCTTCTCCTAGCCCTCTCCTCCCTGCAGGATCTCATGCCAGCTCCGCCACCACCTTGCTTCACCCCACTCTCTCCTGTGCTGAAAGGGGCTCTCTGGGGCTTGACAAAACATGCTTAAAAGCAATTTAGCCCAACACTGTTTTTCAACCAGCTACAATAATAGCATTTAGACAATAACTGTTGGCTTTGAACACATAGATGGGAAAGAGCTTTTTGGTTTGTTTGTTTTGCTGTTTAATTAACTAAATGCATCTGAAATATGAAGTGCTGCCTTTCCAAAAGGGTTTACTAACCAAAGTAGAACCACATTTCCTTCAGCACCAACTGATACGTCAGTAATGCCATCATCATCTAAGTCTCTATGGCCATCTACTGATCTTCCAAAGAACTGGAGCCGTTGTCCAAAAGCAGGATCTGATCCTAAAATTTTCTGGAAAAAGAGAGTTTGATTACTGAGCTGACACAAGAGTGCTTGAGCTTTTAGATAGCAGCTCAACCAATGGATTTTTGTATATATTTTCTGTATATGGAATGTACTGCTTAAGGAAAATACTTTTGCAGATGTTTTCTCAATTTTAAGCAGTTTACTACTATTACATGTAATACTGTATATTTATATTTTACAGAGCTGATAATTATTTAATCTTCTTTGTAGTACATCAGACCTAAAAATAACAGCTTGTTCAAAATGTGCAGGTAATTAGTTCACTTCATACACAGGTACCAAAAAATATATAAATGGGCTCAGATGAAGCATCCTGCAAGTCATTTTTTTCTATACACTTCAGCTGTAAGAATCATAAAATCATTCAGGATATGCTGACAGCTGAAGTAAAGAGAAGGGCAAAACGTGAAATTAGTCATGAGAATAACCATATTCCTTTAAGAGAGTGAAATAGTAGCTGATAAAAAACACAGCAAATCCTTCAGTTTTCCTCTAGCAGATCTGAAGGCACTGAGCACAGCATTAGGCAAGTTATTTACCTGAGAATATTTGGTATATATAGTCTTTTGGTATCCACTGTAAATATAAATTGCTCCAGAGTTTTGGCTCTCCAGCGGCGCACCTATTACAACATCATTAAAGCCATCTAAATCAATGTCTGCAAGCGTTGCAATCGCTGATCCAAAGTGAGAATTCTCCAACCCTTGTGGACCTTCCAAGAGTTCTTGTTGATGCAAAATCCCCTTTGGGAAAGAAAAATGAAGAAAAAAAATACCACTGTCACTGCAGAAAAATAGACATAGGAACAGTATCTCTGTGCATTGTTTTTTGTTTTTGTGTTTTTTCTAATACGTTCTCCTTGGACTCTCAACCCCAAATTCCTTCCCCATTGTATTGCCCATTCAGTTTGCATTATATCTCAGAATCTTGGCAAATATTACACACCAAAATTAAAGCATGCTATGCAAAGCTGCAGTAACAGCAAATATAACCATATGTATGAAGCTTAAATGCTGCTCTCATTGTCCTCATCTGACTGTTCTGAAAATTTCACAATACATTGAAAAATACAGTTTCCAGTTTTGGATTACCAGTTTTTATGCAGAGGGAATGGAAGTTATGTAACTGGACATAATTCTTTGAAATAGAAATGGAATTTCCTAACTGAACTAATGCAAAAAATGTGTCCAAATGTTAAACTCCTGACCTCTCTAGTGCCAATGAGAGAAGAAAGGTTGGAGAACTGTAGAGTTAAATAGCCACGTTTACTTAAGCTTAAATTCAGCAAATACCTTTCTCATCCTTAACCTCGCTCATCACACTATTTAAAATTTTAGAAATATCAGCCAAGCTATTAATTCAAAATGACTAGAAAAGTATAATTTGCACAATGTGGCAAGTTATACAAATACATATTAAAAAATCCTTATTTTTAACATTTCATTTTAAATAATTTTAAATATACATTTAACAAAGACTGCTCATAGATATAAGGAGAGTCATCTTGTTCAGTTTCCAAAACAAGGGGGAAGAATCCTTTCATTTTTCTTTTCTTCTGTATTTTGTGCCCAATGATACAGTCACAATGACTGATGTCTGTTGCCAACAGTTCAGCTTCTGGTACTTCTCTCTACCCTGAACTTCTCCAAATTGCCCAGTTTTATGTAGCTTTAGGATAATCTAACACTGCACTGTGTCCTTCCTCTCTACTTATTTCTTTGCAGTTACCTAGTAGAAATGCCATGTTCTTTTTTCTCTGATTAACTGCAGGTATTCATTTACTTCACTTATTCAGACATCTGTGATTGTCTGTGAGACTGTTTAAAGGTGCCATAATGTTAATACAAATATTATGAAAACCTGCTTACCAGGTCTGAATAAAACTCACACATCAGATAAAATAACATGGCCTTGCTGACAAAAGCAGCAACATGAGTAAAAGCAACCATTTAGCGTGAAAGTCTGCTAGCAGAAAAGCATTTATTAGTGCTGTTTCTGGAATACTCCTAGGTGTTGAACGGATTTGCCAAAATCAACTGGCAAACAATCAATTAGAAAGCCTTAAGCTAAGCTTTCCAGAAAAGTGGTCAACACTGGGTTACATTTGCATACAGTGTCTAAGCATAATGCCTAAACCCTAACCAAACTTTTAGTTATGTCTATGTTGCTAAATAAAAGGGACCTAGACCAGCAGACAACTGATCACTAATACTGCTTAGCTACCAGCTTTGTTAGTGGCTCCATTCTGAACTGCTCCAGCTGGCTTATTCCCACATTATACACACAAGTGGTTCTGGGGAGAAGTCGCTTGTTTCTAGGAAGAAGGGAGGAGACTGCACTGGGAAGGTCTCTGTCCAGAGGCCTCTAACCCCGTCCCATGTAGTCTTTGCACCATTTGCCCCTAAGATCCATCCCCAGCCAGAGCACATGTTCTGTTTCTCAATATAAAAAGACCACTCACTTTTTAAGCACTTTGAACTAGGGAAAAAAAAATAATACATGGGGTCTTAGGGTCACATGCCCATAACCTGGGGCCCAGGAGAGATCTGGGGCCAAGGTTTGTGGTATAGATGTGGTCAATCTGCTTTGGAAGCAGACAGACATCATTCTCTGGTCTTCCGATTTAACAGAACAGACAAGGCTGGTAAATACTATTGCAGTTTGAACTTCCTTGGCAAGACTTCAGTCCAGGGGACAACAGCAAGCCCCTTCAGCTGCTAAGGAAAACACCTGGACTCGTACCCAATCCCAGCACCACAGTAGTTTCATTCCTACCTTTGTTATGGAAAACATGTACACTCTTCCTTCCTCTTTCTTCAGGTCATTCATAAACATTGGTGCACCTACGAGCAGCACATCTGTAACAGAATCTCTGTTAATGTCCACTGAACACACCACACTGCCAAAGTAGGAGCCAATCTGAAATCAATAATAAGAGAGTCATGTTTGTATATGGACTTTGTAACAGTTCTGTCAGAGAAAGTGCACATAGGATTCTATATGCTTTACAAGAAAATAGGAATTTTCAGAACAAATGCATTGCTATTTACTCCTGTCCTGACCTCTGTGAACTTGAACAGAATGTACTTGCCTGCTCGCCTCTCTGGGACTGCACAATGGTGATATTACCATGGCTGTCAACATCATAAACCACAACTCTGCCAGTATAGTTGGATCTTGGTACACCAGCAACAAAATAGACAGAGTTTTGAGTTGAGAGAACAGCAACAGAATAACCTAGGGGAAGAAGCCAAAATATAACAGGTGTGAGAGAGAATTAGCTACAAGTTGTCAGTTCATTATCCACAAAAGCTGAAAGGATGAATCAACCTGGTGTATTAGTGGCAGAGGGTAATACTTCTATACCATAGCTAAGTAGCCACGCATGCATCAAACGTTCTTCCAGAGAGAAGACTGATAGACAGATCGAGTTGAAGCAGGTTTACAGAATAGCACAGACAGTAGTCTAGCCTATTCAGTCCAAAGCACACCGCAAAAATGTCATGCTTGTGAGGGAGACAGGAAAAGTGAAGAAGTGAAGAGAAACATAAGCCCAGCTTTTGAGCCAGTCTTCAAACCCAAGAGGAAGGCCTGACTTCTACAAAGCTCTCGGTGCATTTTCCCACAGCACACAAAACCACAGCCCAGTTCTCTGGCTGAATACAATTGGCTATATTAAAAGCTTGTCAGCTGAAGGGCTTATATTGATTGAGCTTCTTTGAACATTTTAATCCTCATCCCCAGTATTATAACACTATTTGCTTTCAAGAAACATCATTTAACATCTGCAAATATTTTAAACATGAGTTAGCACTCTAAAGCTAGTATTACTACATATTTTACATTTCTGTGATTTTAGCACAGTTCGTTTATTTTAACAGAAGAAACAAAAAACCTTTCTAAAACCTACAGTTAAACTGAAGAACCACATCCCATCTTTAGGCAGGCTGCCATACAAAGTGCAGGCATAAAACACTACAGGTTGCAGAGCTGAATGGGGGCCACGCTAGCAAGCTGGGCAGAGCGTTTTAGCTTGGGCTCCCCACTCATACGGAGAGCTGGTGAGTGAGGCAGAAGGAGATGGAACAGAAATGAAGAAATAGCAATGGAGTGCCCTGAGGAGTAAGAAAAGACAATGACATTGTTTGCGCCAAAAAAAAAAAAAAAAATCAGGGACAAAACTCCGGAAAGTTCCTGGTGGAGAAGTATTGATAGGAAATGATTGAACATTTTAAGTCATTCTTGATGTGGGAAGAACGAAAATTCAAAGGTATTACACAAACAAAAGAACTAGAACCAATTAGACTGGGTTTATTTTTACTTTGTGTCAGGTGGAAGTACTACTAAGTCATACAAAAAGGGTACATATTAATGGGAATACATTTCATTAAAAAACTTCAGGGATAAGAAAGCTAAACTTGTGCTATTCAGAGATGAACTGCCAGAGCAAGCAGATTGTACTTTTACAGAGAAGATTTAACCCTATATGGAAGATAAATGAACAGAGAAGACAAGCTGTCTTGCTTTATTGGGTCACAAAAACATATGTAGGAAAGTAAATGGGGGTTACAAATAAGACTTCGGTTAAACTGCAGCAGTATTCCTAAAATTATAAACGGAACTGGAAAAGGTCAGGAAAAGAAAGAGTGCAGATGAAACTGTGATACCAAATCAATCAACTTCTGATCTGCATGTATTTGGGGAAGTAAATAAAGAGTATGAAAATTAAAAGTACACATAAATAAATAAATAAATAGACATTTCATTTAGTGATTGACCAGTATATAAAATCTTTTCAGATGCAAAAATCTTGTTTCCCAAATCTGCTCTTAATAGGAACTTGGCCAGAACAGCATTCTTTACTATCTTGAAAGATATCTGATACCTTTCAAGATTTATATTTCAGCTCTTTACCTAGATATGAGCTATGATTTCTGTCCTGTAGAATTTTCTCCAATACATGACTTGGAAAGGTGGTCACTTTGTTTGAAGCCTCCTGAACTACTTTTCCACTCCAGTCGTAAGCCCCAACAGCACCCAACAGCAGAACATCCTTAAAAACAGAAAATAAATTCAACGTTTTAGAAGTGCCTATTTAAAAAAAAAAAGTGTGGAGGAAGTTGAAGTTACCATAGATATATAACACTGAGTTTCAGCTAGTGCAATAGTCCAATTACTGCAAACTGTTGACTGGAGTACTTTATAGTGTTGCAATCTCTGTCCTGGAATTTACTACCCTATTAGGTGGAGTTATTACTTTTTTACAATAAGATAAGTATCTTTTTTTTTTTTTTTTTTTTTTTTTAGCTCCCAGGCGCTCCCAGGCGCGCTCTCTCTCTCTCTCTCTTGTGGGCGTTAGTTTTTGTGTTCAAGTGCAATGACAGCACACAAAAGCTGACAGAAAGAGATGCAAAATTTCATCTTTTATGCGTATGGCAAGGAGATGTTGTTAAGAGGACAGTTAATCCAAAATCCAAATGAATAAACTGTTATTTAATCTTTGACTGGCTTCCAAAGGAAAGAAAAGAATTTGTATTATTACAGGTCCGTGGTAGAGAAGGGCACGCTCCCACTTCCTCCAGGGACCTGCCTTTGCGGTAAAACTGATACCAGGGAGCTGGTGGAGTCAGGAGAGATGGCTTCACCAGTTCCCACCGGGCCATGTTTGACCCCTTCTGGTGTGGGTGGGGATAAAGGGTCATCCTGGACAGGACCACTGTGTTGATTCGGCACCACAGGGGGGCTTTGTGCTTCTTGGGGGTTATAGGGTGGTAAAATCGGATCTTTGGGTGGCTCCTGGAGGACAGGGAATTTTGGCACGGATGGCGCAGATGGAATGGGGGGCTTCTCTCCCCCCATTCTCATTGCTAGTACTTTGTGCCCGTTTCCGCATTTTTACCATACACATTTGTAGCCAAATGGGGGGTTCTTTTAGGATATCATTCCACGGAATGATATAAGGAATCTTATCGGGGTGGCCAGGATCCCCCATAACGATAAAAAGTACTCTTTGAACTACATCGGGGTCGAAAGACCCCTCGGGAGGCCAACCCACTCCAAAAGTGGGAAAGAAAAAAAAAGAACGAAAAAAAAAAGGAAGAAAGAAGGAAACTGTGTTGTTATTTCATTTTCTTCTGTATCATCTAAGTATTCAACACTTACTTACAAAACAATAAAATGACTTTCATTCATATTACCAAACTGCTTATCAGATTATATTCCTATACAATGTACCATTCAAATAGTAAAAGGCAATGTGGGCAAAGGAGAAAACGCTGAAGTTGCTTGCAGTAGATTAGTTCTGCTTTTTTAGTTAATTAAAGAGAACCAATATTCCCCTAGTTTCCCTATAGATGAATTTCACAGTTTCAGTCTCACCAGTGTAGACAATACATGCCTTATATACAAGTTATATACAGAATACACACATTCATGCATATATACCAAAATGATCACTCCAAAATTGCAATAATATATATAATTAGAATTACTTACAGCAATGCCATATCTGGTTGTATTGTCTTCATAGCATCTACCTATCACTGTTTTCAAGTTGGAGCCATCATGTGATTCACCATCTGTCACAACCACCATTACTTTTGTACCTGATGGGCGTCCCCCCGATTTGGGAGAAAAAGCATAACATCTGTTATAAAAGATTAGATGTATCAGATGTAAATTTATTATGGATGGAATTCTGCCTACATATTTAAACAAAAATGTTCATCACCAACTTAGAAGAAAGATCTTCTGTAGTGATTTTCTAATTCTAAATTTGGAGCGCTGCCATGGAAGGGTATGTGCTCTTTAGGAAGGACAGGCTGGGAAGGCGAGGTGGTGGAGTTGCTCTTTATGTGAGAGAGCAACTGGAATGCATGGAGCTCAACCTGGGAGTGGAGGATGAGCGAGTTGGGAGCTTGTGGGTAAGGATTAGAGGGCAGGCTAATGTGGGAGACACTGTGGTGGGTGTCTGCTACAGGCCACCTGACCAGGATGAGGAGGTTGATGAGGCCTTCTATAGGCAGCTGGATATTGCCTCACAGTCACAGGCCCTGGTTCTCATGGGGGACTTCAACTACCCCGACATCAACTGGGAGGACAACACAGCCAGGCACAAGCAGTCCTGGAGGTTCCTGCAGAGCGTCGATGAGAACTTTTTGACGCAGGTTGTGGAGGAGCCGACGAGGAGAGGTGGGCTACTGGACCTCGTGCTATCAAATAGGGAGGGCCTAGTAGGAGATGTGAAGGTGGGGGGTAGCCTCGGCTGCAGTGACCATGAGTTGGTGGAGTTCAGGATCCAACGAGGAGGAGGCAGGGCTATAAGTAGCCTTGCAACGATGGACTTCAGGAGGGCCAACTTTAGCCTCTTCAGGGACCTCCTCGGTAGAATCCCATGGGCTGGAGCTCTAGAAGGCAGGGGGGCCCAAGAGAGCTGGTTAGTTTTCAAGCAGCACTTCCTCCACGCCCAGCAACAGTGCATCCCTGTGTGTAGGAAGGCAGGCAGAGGGGGCAGGAGACCTGCGTGGATGAGCCGGGAGCTTGTGGCAATGCTCAAGCAGAAGGCAGCAGTATACAGAATGTGGAAGAAAGGACAGGTCCCCTGGGAGAAATACAGGAATGTAGTCAGGGAATGCAGAGATGCAACAAGGAAAGCTAAGGCACGGCTGGAAGGCAATCTGGCAAGGGACGTTAAAAATAACAAAAAAAATTTCTTCAAATACATTAACAGCAAAAGGAAAATCAGGGAAAACGTGGGTCCGCTGGCAGACGAGATGGGCACCCTGGTTACAAATAACACAGAAAAAGCAGAGTTGCTCAATGCCTTCTTTGCTTCGGTGTTTACCAAGGTCAGCCCATTAGAGCCCCAGGCCCTAGGGACAAGAGAAGAAGCTGGTGGAGAGGAAGACTTGCCCTGGGTAGAGGAAGATTGGGTCAGAGAGCACCTAAGGAACCTCGATACCCACAAATCCATGGGCCCTGATGGGATGCACCCCAGAGTGCTGTGTGAGCTGGCAGATGCCATAGCTAAGCCGCTCTCCATCATCTTTGAAAGATCCTGGAGAACGGGGGAGGTGCCAGTGGACTGGAAGAAGGCCAATGTCCCGCCAGTCTTCAAAAAAGGCAAGAAGGAGGACCCAGGCAACTACAGGCCAGTGAGCCTCACCTCCGTCCCCGGAAAAGTGATGGAACGGCTCATACTGGCCGTTGTCTCCAGGCACATGGAGGACAAGAAGGTGCTCAAGAGTAGTCAGCATGGATTCACCAAGGGGAAATCTTACCTGACTAACCTGATAGCCTTCTATGATGAAATGACCGGCTGGATAGACGAGGGGAGAGCGGTGGATGTCATCTATCTCGACTTCACCAAGGCTTTTGACACCGTCCCTCACAACATCCTCCTGGGCAAGCTCCGGAAGTATGGGATAGATGAGTGGACAGTGAGGTGGATTAGGAACTGGCTGGATGGCAGGGCCCAGAGAGTGGTGATCAGCGGTGCAGAGTCTAGTTGGAGACCTGTAGCTAGCGGTGTCCCCCAGGGGTCAGTCCTTGGTCCAGTCCTGTTCAATTTATTCATCAATGACCTGGATGAAGGCACAGAGTGCTCCCTCAGCAAGTTTGCTGATGACACAAAACTGGGAGGAGTAGCCGATACCCCAGAGGGCTGCGCTGCCATCCAGAGGGACCTGAACACACTGGAGAACTGGGCGGTGAAAAACCTCATGCAATTCAACAAGGCCACGTGCAAGGTTCTGCACCTGGGGAGGAATAACCCCAGACACCAGTACAGGCTGGGGAATGACCTTCTGGAGAGCAGCTCTGCGGAGAAAGACCTGGGTGTCATGGTGGATGATAAGTTGACCATGAGGCAGCAGTGTGCCCTCGTGGCCAAGAAGGCCAATGGAATCCTGGGGTGCATTAAGAAGAGCGTCTCCAGCAGGTCGAGGGAGGTGATCCTGCCCCTCTACTCAGCCCTGGTGAGGCCGCATCTGGAGTATTGTGTCCAGTTCTGGGCCCCCCAGTACAAGAGGGATGTGGAGCTGCTGGAGAGAGTCCAGCGCAGGGCCACAAGGATGATCAGGGGCCTGGAACATCTGCCCTATGCGGAGAGGCTGAGGGATCTGGGCCTGTTCAGCCTGGAGAAGAGAAGGCTGAGGCGGGATCTAATCAGTGTATATAAATACCTCAAGGGAGGGAGTGAGGAGGACAGTGCTGGTCTCTTTTCAGTGGTGGCCACTGATAGGACTAGAGGAAATGGCCGGAAACTGAAGCACCAAAAATTCCATAGGAACTTAAGGAAAAATTTCTTAACAGTGAGAGTGACAGAGCACTGGAACAGGCTGCCCAGAGAGGTTGTGGAGTCTCCTTCTCTGGAGATCTTCAAAACCCGCTTGGATGCAGTCCTGTGCCACGTGCTCTAGGTGTCCCTGCGTATGCAGGGGGGTTGGACTAGATGATCTATAGAGGTCCCTTCCAACCCTAAGCATTCTATGATTCTATGATTCTATGAAATTAAAAAACTTAAATAATAATATTTAATATTGCTCCTGATAGTTTGTTCTCAAAGCACTGTTCAAAGAACTGCCAAAAATGTAAGTTAGAAAGTGTAGGAGAAAAATAATAAAAAAAATAAAACGGTGAGCTGGTCATTTCTGATTGAAAAGTAAGCTTTAAGAAAAACAATTATTTGTATGGATATTTTTCTGACACCAGAGTATTCAGGAAATTACTCCACTAACTTCAAACAAAAGGTGAGACAGGCTGACAACAGCTCTCTTTATACTATGAAAAAAAATTGTTTCCACTTAAGGAAAAATCCATCCCTAAATAGGACATTGATTCTGTTGGTATTTAAGCCAAGAGTATTGTCCTTGACCCAACCGCAAAACAGCATCTTCCTAATGAGGAATGAACCTGATTTGTATACGTACTCAGAGTTACATAGACAAGTAATTTTAAGTTCTTCCTGTATTTCATACTGCTAGTGCTGCATTAACACATTGGCACTGGACAACAGATTTTATTTTCCCTACATTCAAACCAGGCCTTGCTTGAAAATATAAATGTTACCAGCCTCACTAAATCAATGGATAAACTTTGCTCCTTTCAATGATTTTGTATCTTCCCTTGAAGATTGTCTGCAGTGTTTGGCACATGTCAAGTTAGAACATTTGGGACAGTCCAAACAACTCCCTTGGGTACCGGAACTACTTTAGGGTAGAATTTAACCCAACGGGACATGCTTTTCAGCAAGCATGCTGTTCTGCACTGAGCCTGGAGAATGTACCTGGTGAATTCTGCCTGGTGATGGGAACCTCTGTAGAGGCTCTGGGCACTTGCAGGCCCAACAGGACAGAAGTCAGCAAATGAAATTCAGGGGATGCTCATCTCCTTGCTGGATGCTGTTACCGTAGTACAACAGTAATGATCAATGTGTTTTACCTTGCATAGTCAATGGCTTTGAAAGTATTAGTCAAATCTCCTCCCTTCTGATAGGTTCTCTCCATTGCTTTAACAACTTCAGTCTTTGTTTTATATTCATTCCAGTTGAACACTATGCATGGCTCATTACCATATTGAATTAAACCCACCTACACAATAAAGACATTAATAGATTAGATTAGAATTAGATTATCATATTTTACTGTTACATGCAATCATGATGTTAACCTATTCATCAGGCTGGAGTAAAAGATCTGCAGATGCACATAGGGTTATCATTTTCTTTCAACACATACAAAACCAATTAATAGTAACGTTTGGAAAGTAAAGCTAAATACTCTTGCATATTATGTCATTTATTATGTATTATAATATGTTAATGCAAACAATCTGAAATTGTCATTAAGCATTTGTTCCAGTTACTTCCAGAAACATTTATGGACAAAAATAATACTGGGGGCCCAGTGAAAAATGAGAAAATAGAATAAATTCTACAAGCTGAGAGCACCTTGTGTCGATCTTTCCTAAGAAAATTCTAATGGTTAGTTACTTCATAGCACTGCAAAACCTGCTGTTTTTTAATACAGATGAATGCTAAAGAAAGATGCACACTTGCTACAAAAGAAAAGAGAAGAAGATGCTAAAGCTAAGGTTCAGAGATGGTGTGTGACTGTGTGTGGGAAGCCTAGCTTCTAAGCACCTAGCTTCCAAAGCAGCCCAATGAGTAAGGCAGCCTTGGGGAGAGATTTCCAGGAGCCCAGTCTTTGTTCCCAGAACTATTTCTGGAAAATGGACAGCTGCAAAGACAGAAAAAAATTAAAAACAGGAAATAAAGCTTTCCCTAATATCATCAGATTACAAGGAAAAAAGAATTTCTCGAAGTTCAAAGAAGTAACTAAGCAGGAAAAAATCCTGTTCTTAAAATATAGGGCTTCAAAATTAAAAGCCATATGAAAATCTCACTAGAGAAACTGTTCTACTATTAACACCTCCTCACAGACTACATTTTAATGATTCTTACACCTAATATATGAAGGAGATCTGACCCCATTGGATATAACCTAGATTTCTCTTTCAGCTGATCAATACTTTAACTCAAATTGTTAACTCCTTTTGAAATTCATTAGCTGCAAGATAGAAGGCCCAGTCTCTAAAGACAACTGCATAACCTTCAGTCTTGAAGGAGATGCTATAGTTATGCTAAAGCATACTTGGTTTCCTTTGAAACTGCATTTGCTTTTTTTTTGCATTTTCTGAAACCAACCTGGTTAGGAGGGCTTTAAACTAGATGAGAAGGGGGAAGGGGAGTGTCACACAGACACAACAAGCAGTACCGCGGGAGCCTAGGTCAGATGGCGTCCAGCGGGAGTATGCTAGTGGGGAAGTGAGGATAGGAAATGATCACGGAGGGTCCTCTTTCATCCCTCCTGGGAAACCTGCGGGCTCGGCTGCTTCCCTGAAATGCCTGTACACCAATGCGCAAAGCATGGGGAATAAGCAGGATGAACTGGAGATCTGCGTGCGGTCCCAGCGTCATGATCTCATTGGAATCACAGAGACGTGGTGGGATAGCTCGCACGACTGGAGCGCTGCCATGGAAGGCTATGTGCTCTTTAGGAAGGACAGGCTGGGAAGGCGAGGTGGTGGAGTTGCTCTTTATGTGAGAGAGCAACTGGAATGCATGGAGCTCAACCTGGGAGTGGAGGATGAGCGAGTTGGGAGCTTGTGGGTAAGGATTAGAGGGCAGGCTAATGTGAGAGACACTATGGTGGGTGTCTGCTACAGGCCACCTGACCAGGACGAGGAGGTTGATGAGGCCTTCAATAGGCAGCTGGATATTGCCTCACAGTCACAGGCCCTGGTTCTCATGGGGGACTTCAACTACCCCAACGTCAACTGGGAGGAGAACACAGCCAGGCACAAGCAGTCCTGGAGGTTCCTGCAGAGCGTCGATGAGAACTTTTCGACGCAGGTTGTGGAGGAGCCGACGAGGAGAGGTGGGCTACTGGACCTCGTGCTATCAAATAGGGAGGGCCTAGTAGGAGATGTGAAGGTGGGGGGTAGCCTCGGCTGCAGTGACCATGAGTTGGTGGAGTTCAGGATCCAACGAGGAGGTGGCAGGGCTGTAAGTAGCCTTGCAACGATGGACTTCAGGAGGGCCAACTTTAGCCTCTTCAGGGACCTCCTTGGAAGAATCCCATGGGCTAGAGCTCTAGAAGGTAGGGGGGCCCAAGAGAGCTGGCTAGTTTTCAAGCGGCACTTCCGCCACGCCCAGCAACAGTGCATCCCTGTGTGTAAGAAGTCAGGCAGAGGGGGCAGGAGACCTGCATGGATGAGCAGGGAGCTTGTGGCAATGCTCAAGCAGAAGGCGGCGGTATATAGAATGTGGAAAAAAGGACAGGCCCCCTGGGAGAAATATAGGAACGTAGTCAGGGAATGCAGAGATGCGACAAGGAAAGCTAAGGTGCGGTTGGAACGCAATCTGGCAAGGGACGTTAAAAATAACAAGAAAAACTTCTTCAAATACATTAACAGCAAAAGGAAGATCAGGGAAAACGTGGGTCCGCTGGCGGACGAGATGGGCACCCTGGTTACAAATAACACAGAAAAAGCAGAGTTGCTCAATGCCTTCTTTGCTTCAGTGTTTACCAAGGGCAGCCCTTTAGAGCCCCAGGCCCTAGGGACAAGAGAAGAAGCTGGTGGAGAGGAAGACTTGCCCTGGGTAGAGGAAGATTGGGTCAGAGAGCACCTAAGGAACCTCGATACCCACAAATCCATGGGCCCTGATGGGATGCACCCCCGAGTGCTGCGAGAGCTGGCAGAGGTCATAGCTAAGCCGCTCTCCATCATCTTTGAAAGATCCTGGAGAACGGGGGAGGTGCCGGAGGACTGGAAGAAGGCCAATGTCCCGCCAGTCTTCAAAAAAGGCAAGAAGGAGGACCCAGGCAACTACAGGCCAGTGAGCCTCACCTCCGTCCCCGGAAAAGTGATGGAACGGCTCA
>NW_028288611.1:407500-447500 GCF_059628265.1 Tinamus guttatus
CAAGCAAAGTTCATCTGAAAGGAGTGATTTGCCACCTTTGCTGGCTCAGCACCGGACATGTTATCGTATATCTCCAATTAGACAGCTACTGTGCAGCTTATCAGCGGCCCAGCACAGGGAGCACAACAGAGTTTGGCTGTGGTGTCTTCACTCCACTCCATCCTCCGTTACTTCCCTTTGCAATCTGCGAGGAGGGCAGATTGTGTTGCCCAGGGAACTGTGGAGGAACATAGTCCGTGCATACCAACCATCCTCAAAGTGGCAACTGTTTACAGGTTCTTCCTCTCCTACTTCTGTGTTCTTGCAGCTGGTGACTTTCCCACGATCTTTTCGCCTTGGTCTTAGTCCATCTCATCGTATTCATCTTTTATCGGGAAGCCTCCGTTACTCAGATATGCTCCCATAATTCCCCCTTTTTGTTCTTGAACCAGCCAAACCTTCTTTACAGCATTCTCAGTCATATTCGATACACATTTTAATAAAATAGTCACAACTAGTAGAATGCAACATAGAATCAACAACACCATTCCAGCACTTCTAAATAACGAGCAAAACCATCCTGAAATTCCCCATCCATTTAATGAATTGTCCAACCATGACAGACCCTCATCCTGTGTGACTTTATGCAAAATCTTTGCGTGATCCCAAATGTCTTGGACATCCGTGAGTATTTTTCTGGACTGATCAATATTAGATATGTATTTGTGGTGGCTCTTCCAGTGTTGGTCTCCTACTCCCACAGAATAGCTACTTGCAGAATTTATATCCCTGGTATGGGTCATAGACATCCCCAGTATGGGTCATAGACATCCATAGACAGCTGGTAAGATCCC
The DNA here is from genome assembly GCF_059628265.1 of Tinamus guttatus. Taxonomy (NCBI): domain Eukaryota; kingdom Metazoa; phylum Chordata; class Aves; order Tinamiformes; family Tinamidae; genus Tinamus; species Tinamus guttatus. The sequence goes on from NW_028288611.1 coordinate 408,334, forward strand.
AATCATAATACGCATATGATCATGAGAGCCCAGACACACACACAGACAACATGTTCATTGCGCAGAGGAAAATTTGGATTTGAATATACCATGCTACTTCAAGTTAATAGTTATACTTATTTCCACAGGTTGAGAGTGTAGTCTACCATGTAATTTTGGAAGTAAGCAGGCCACCTTATAAAGAAAGAGTCACTGTAAAATGAGTATCTAGACTTGCTATCGCCCAGTGTTCTGTGCAGTCCTTTATACACATGAGATGAAGAAAATACAGATATACACAAATTGTTGACCATGACTGTTTTCACTCCCCTAATTCAGAAACTGCTATGCCTCTGTGCAACATAATTCAGAGCAAATACGAAATTGGGTTTTGTTACTTTGCCTGATAGAAGTGTGGACTTAAACACGTGTAGATCTCACGTCCTGCCTCAGGCACTTCCAGTATACCCATTAAGCCAACACTAGGCAATCATTCTAACATTAACTGAATTTCATTCTGGTAATATAAATGTATAATTTTAACTACTTCGTCTTTTAGATATACTCTGTCTTTTAGCTGTAGTACCTGACCACTATGTTTTCTAGTGTGTGAACTAAAATGTTTTAGATCCTACTTGTATGGTTTTCAAAAGTGTGCTAAGCAAAAAAAAAAAAAAAAAAAGTATAAAGGAAAAGGATAAGGGATGAGATACCTTTCAACAAGCTTCAGTTCTTAGTGCTATGATATTCTATTACATCCTTTTTTTTAAGAACTATGTCCAAAGTATATGATGGATTATACTTCCAGGTGCAGTACAGACTTTTTGTCCTCTGATTCCCCTGACCAGTGGATTTAAATGTGTTACGCTCCCTGCTTCCCTTTTTGCTCTTCTCTTCTCTCTCCTCTCCTCTCCTCTCCTCTCCTCTCCTCTCCTCTCCTCTCCTCTCCTCTCCTCTCCTCTCCTCTCCTCTCCTCTCCTCTCCTCTCCTCTCCTCTCCTCTCCTCTCCTCTCCTCTCCTCTTTTTTTTCCCCCTGATTAAAGCAGGTTGTGGTACACATCCAGTCTCATTCAAACAGGCAGTTGGAATATGACCAGTGTGCCTGTATTTGAACTGAGATCTGGGAGGTGTTCTCAGTTCCCCCAGCTTAAGTAAGTGAATCTAAACTTAGGTCAGAGCTTGCCAAAAGGATGAGAGTCTGCCATGCCTGTTTATACTGCAGCTAGCAAGCTGCTGAAATTTGAGTGAAGCCAGTCTAAAATGTAGGGGGAGGAGAAAATTTGTATATTTTTTCCAAGTTCTTTTCTTTTTTTTTCTTTGTCTGAAACGACTCAACAAACTTGGCATAGGCTCAAGCTTTTTACATGCATGAATTTGCATTTTTCATCTACAAATAAAAAGCTTCAGGTAGACAATTCCCCTAGCTCTATTCAGAAGTATATTTAACACACAACATAAACACTGAAGAAGCATCTAGCACAAAGCCAGTAAGAAAACCTGGAGAAATGTGTGTGTTTTAAAGGAGCATTCTTGGAAAATTATTATCTGGCATGTTTTAGCTGTTAGCCCAAGCAGTAAAAATGGTGCTGCAGAGAATGATTAAAGAGAGGAAAAACAGGAAGGACAACCTACTGCCAAATTATAAAATTCCCCTGCAGTAGCTACTATATGATGTTTCCTGAAGTATTGCCTTTTTCCCTTGAGAGAAAGGTGGAGATAAATGACATGGTTGCATTTTATTTTTTGAACTTGTTCCTCTTGCATTTTATACCTTCAGACTGCTGCATGGACAGGTCTAGCAAAGTCAGGAAATACTTGCTACAAAAATATAAAAATCCCTTAGAGCAATAGGACTGCTTCAGCACTGTTTAGGCTCCGCAGCAAAGATGGGGCATGATTCTTCACTATTATTGCAAACAATACATTCAGCTCTGTGACACCCTTATCAGGAGTGAGCTATTCCTTTTAAGTGAGACTACCTGTTAACTACATTTTAAACTAATTGGAAAGCATATGAAAGGAGGAGAAAGAAAAAAGCAAATCTAAAGAAACCTCAAAAGGCGTCTTGCCAAAATCTGTCCAAGGAGCTGGCTTCTCTTAGCATTTAGATACCACTTATTTCAGTGCTTCTATTATTCCTTTCTCTCCCCCTCCACCTCCCTTTCTCTCCCTGGTGTCACTTGGTAGCATCCATCAAAACAACACCCCTGAAAGAACAACATAGTGTCAGCACTGGCTGCCAGCGTGAGAAAATCAGTCAGAAAATCAGTCATAATATTGAATGACATCAAGGGCTCCCTGCTCTTCTTATCTGTCACTAAACAAACTGCACAGGATACACTGACATTTTGGCATTCATTGCTGAAATGTGTTAATGGCACACATATTTTGGATCGAAAAATAGGAAGGTTTAAAAGAGCCATTTGTTATAAGCGTCTCGTGTGCCCAGAAACGTCTATGTTAGAATAAGTTAGTATGAAGAACTTCCACAGCTGGACACTAAACTGCACCATGGTATTGGTGCACATCTTTCACATGAAGATAACAGATTATGGTCCTATATGAAGCAACCTTAAAGCTACACTTGGCATCATCAAGTGAAAATGTCATCTTCAAGGAGAACCTGAAGAAGACTCTGAGATTTTTTAAGTGGTGAGAGCTTTTCTCTCCGTCATTAAGTATGGATTAAATCCTGTTCATCTGCCATCCTCTTTATGCATGAAAAAAGGATGGGGAACGATATATCATCATTAATTGCTTCATATGCACTTCTTTTATCTTGTATATTGCCTATATGGTCTTAACCCATTTAGTTACAGTGTTATACAAAGAGCAAAAAGGGTAAACAGATCCTGAATTAGGCAGTCCTCAGGACCATCCTTAGGACCATCAGAGGAGTCCTGAGCAGGCACTGAGGGTTCCTTTCAGGTTGATGCAGACTCATGGCCTTTGAAGTAAGCAGTTTTAATCACTCATCACTATCTTAAATTCTGACATAAAATTGTCGCTTGGGTCCAAAACACAATTCTAAGCAATGAATATTGGGATCTCAATAAACAATAAACCTTTAAAATATGCCAGACTGTGCCACTTATTTTATATTGTCAATACCATTAAAGTGCAAAGACAACCATGCGAATGCTCATATGGCATAAACAGTTATGAATACACATGCTCACATCTCTTTATCCACATTTTTATCCAATCTTTTCAAAATAATGAAATAATACAAAATATTTCCATGATTCTGTCCACCAAAGTGATTGGAAAGCTCTAGCCTATAAAGGTAGCATTTTCAAAACACTCAGCACTAACCTAATTGCCTGCCTACAACCCCACTGTAATTTTTGTCATTGGCTTTAGGAGGAAGAGAGGCAAGACTGAGTGTTTTAGGAATTATATTCTAATGTACAAAATACTCATCTTTCTAGCAATGTTTTAATTGTTTTCCCTAACATCTAAGAAGTTGCTAATCTAATTCAAAAGTTCAGATAGAATTTTGTAGATTTGATCTGAAGAAACAAATGTGTTAAATAAAAGACGACTCAACAAAACGGATTTGTTACATGGGCCATGAGTATATCATCATGTGACTTAGCTAGCAAACTAGTGCTTGAAAAACTGTGTCGTGGCAGAACAGATACTATATTTACTATGGGACATGGCAATATAGAATATCTTATTCTGTACTGTGAAAAACCTGCAATTCATTTGAGATTTAAAATGTAAAACTATACAACAGCATCTGTAAATCAGAATAACGATGTAAAGAAAGCAAAGCTTTCTATTTGTATATTAATAAATTTAATTAACATTATTTTTAGAAAAATCAGCAGTGAAATTTTATTTATCAATTTTACAGAACTATTGGCATAAAGTCATTTAGAAGAAATGCACACACAAAAAGAAACCTAAAACTCTTTCTTTGTTACCATCACATTTAAGGTGCTGTCTGAGCCCAGGAGCAGTCTTTGTAGAGTGAGGAGGGAACAGGGAAGGACATGTTTACTAAACAGAATTATAATTTGCACCATAAAGTAGAAATAAGTTATTTCATAGCCAAATATAACTTTTACTTTTTTATTTTTTCATAGTGATGCATTTAAAAGCCCTTTTGAAATGTTGAGCATTGGAAAGGTAGCACAGATGCTGATTCTGTTTGCAATGGCCTAAAAAACAAAAATGCAAGCTCTAATTTGATGTCTAGGCTACATTAAAAAATGAATTGAAAAGGATTAGATTAGATTAGATTAGACCTTCTGGATTTAAAAATGTTAAAACTCCATTTATGCTTTAACATAATCTCCTTCTACTCTCTGAAGCCATCAAGCTGAGCACTGTCCCTTGCAAGTATTTATTATTATTATTAAATTTTGTTCTTTTTCATTTTAACATCCTGATTTCATATTTGGAATAGCAAGAAATCCTCTGAGATACATCTAAAAGTTCATGCTGACCTGGTGAATGGAAGGGCAGGCACTTAAATCTCTGGCTTTTACAGTGATTTTATGTATTTGTGCAGTCACAAATTTAAATATTAATAGCTAGTTTTGAAAAGCCAAATAAGAGTGAGCGCTTTTAAGGACTTTAGAGGCTTGTGAGAGTGGTGATGTTTTACAGCACAACAATTTATTTGCAATGCATTATTATGAAGAAATGTTCAGTTTAAAAAGCAATCATGCACTTTACTAAACCTGAAGTACCTATTACCTACAGCATCTGTAAATAAAAAAGGAATTATAATATTTGCAAGCTGCTGCCTGGTACTTCAGAATGCAGATTGGATTTTATTTCTCATAAAAATAAAAATAGGATATTATTTGGGAGTTATAGGACAGCACCTCTCAGGAATAAGATAGAAGAAAAATAATATCCTTCATGGGATCAATACAACAGAGATGATTTTGATGCTATGGCACACAACATCCCACAGAATGGATCAGACTATGAATTTTTCCAGCATCATTCACACTGAATGATGAGAATATGAGATTAAAAATATCTAAAACATTAGATAACAGTATCTGGTATGAGAGAGATTTTATCAAACCATTGACTCCATTTCTGAGCAGTCACAGTGAATCAGCCACTTTTGTTCAGCCACCTTGAGTCCGTTCCTTCACAAGGTGCAGCAAATGGCACCTGAACAGACGCGTTTGTCTCACCGGGGCGTAGCTCGACTGAACAAAGGCTGAAAGGAAGCCGCACGCACACAAGTGCCTCCTGCAGGACGGAGGTGAGCAGTCGAAAACGATGGGGAACTCCATGACACAGGAGCAGAAGAAGGCGGGAGAGGCGGCTGATTTGAAACAGAGCTCTATATGGGCGCATGAGCAAGAACCGCATCTAAATACTCATACAGTGTACGACCCAGCAACATGGGATAAGGTCGGGGTGATACTGCGGGACAGGGCAGACGTGGCTGGCGGCGAAGACCGGTGGCGACGGCTCCGCGGCCGCATCGGCTCGCTCGGCTTGGCGCGACCCTCGGGCGCCAGGACGGGGCGGCGGCGGCGCGGGCCGGTGCTGGGGGCGGCCGCGCTGCTCGGCGGGATCCCGCTGTGGGCGGCGGGCGGGCCGCGCCGCAGCGCCCCCTGCAGGGCGAACTGGCCCGGCAGCGAGCTCAGCCTGCCCGCGAGTGGGGCTCTGTGTAACCGCATCGTCATGACCGCTGCGGATATCCTTCCGCTCATGTCCAGTGGCAGTGAGGAAGAAGAGAAGGACAACGGTCCTACTCCAGGAGAACTGCTGGAACGCCTTTTTAAGAAGAGAAAGAAACTGGAACACCTTTTTAAGAAAAGAAAGAAACTGGTCAGAAAATAAACATCCAATAACACTATCTTGGGAAAATGATGATAACCCACCATCAGAACCAGATCAAGAAGAAAAGGAAAATCCAAAAGAGAGTGCAAAAGACATACCTAAAAAAAACACAGAAGAGCAGATGACCTCCTACTATCCTGTAGAAATGGGAAATGGCACACCTTGTAGCTTCAGACAAAACCTACCCAAATCAAGCACAGCGATGTACACCTGCCATCCAGAAGCTAAGCACGAGATCCTCTCCATAGCCAAAATCACAACTTGTGAATATGAAGGAGTTATACTGACACCTCTGTTATTCAGCCATCCTAAATATAGGTTCAGGGCTCCTCCATATGCGTGCACTGCAAGAAAGCCAATGTCACGTCAGTCTTCAAAAATAGGCAAGAAGGAGGACCCAGGCAACTACAGGCCAGTCAGCCTCACCTCCGTCCCAAGAAAAGTCATGGAGCAGCTCATCCTGGCTGTTGTCTCCAAGCACATGGAGTACAAGAAGGTGCTCAAGAGTAGTCAGCATGGATTCACCAAGGGGAAATCTTGCTTGACTAACCTGATAGCCTTCTATGATGGAATGACCAGCTGGATAGATGAGGGGAGAGCGGTGGATGTCGTCTATCTCGACTTCACCAAGGCTTTTGACACCGTCCCTCACAACATCCTCCTGGGCAAGCTCCAGAAGTGTGGGATAGATGAGTGCACAGTGAGGTGGATTAGGAACTGGCTGGATGGCAGAGCTCAGAGGGTGGTGATCAGCAGTGCAGAGTCTAGTTGGAGGCCTGTAGCTAGTGGTGTCCCCCAGGGGTCAGTCCTTGGTCCAGTCCTGTTCAATTTATTCATCAATGACCTGGATGAAGGCACAGAGTGCTCCCTCACCAAGTTTGCTGATGACACAAAACTGGGAGGAGTAGCCGATACCCCAGAGGGCTGCGCTGCCATCCAGAGGGACCTGGACAGACTGGACAACTGGGCGGTGAAAAACCTCATGCAATTCAACAAGGCCAAGTGCAAGGTTCTGCACCTGGGGAGGAATAACCCCAGACACCAGTACAGGCTGGGGAATGACCTTCTGGAGGGCAGCTCTGCAGAGAAGGACCTGGGTGTCATGGTGGATGATAAGTTGACCATGAGGCAGCAGTGTGCCCTGGTGGCCAAGAAGGCCAATGGAATCCTGGGGTGCATTAAGAAGAGCGTCTCCAGCAGGTCGAGGGAGGTGATCCTGCCCCTCTACTCAGCCCTGGTGAGGCCACATCTGGAGTATTGTGTCCAGTTCTGGGCTCCACAGTGCAAGAGGGATGTGGAGCTGCTGGAGAGAGTCCAGCGCAGGGCTACAAGGATGATCAGGGGCCTGAAACATCTGCCCTATGAGGAGAGGCTGAGGGAGCTGGACCTGTTCAGCCTGGAGAAGAGAAGGCTGAGAGGGGATCTAATCAGTGTCTATAAGTACCTCAAGGGAGGGAGTGAGGAGGATGGTGCTGGTCTCTTTTCAGTGGTGGCCACCGACAGAACTAGAGGAAACGTCTGGAAACTGAAGCACCAAAAGTTCCACAGGAACTTAAGGAAAGATTTTTTAACAGTGAGGGTGACAGAGCACTGGAACAGGCTGCCCAGAGAGGTTGTGGAGTCTCCTTCTCTGGAGATCTTCAAAACCCACTTGAATGCTGTCCTGTGCTACGTGCTCTAGGTGACCCTGCGTGTGCAGGGAGGTTGGACTAGATGACCTCTAGAGGTCCTTTCCAACCTTAACGATTCTATGATTCTATGATAAAGCCCTGTTAGCTAGTTTCTGTTAAGAGTAATAGTCCCTGCATAATATGGACGTAGAGTTACAAAGATTTATAACTAACTATAGGAAAAATGCATCATTGTTCATTTAGAGGCAAGAGGGAAAGATTATATAAATCAAAGAAACCTATGGAGTATCATTAACATGTGTAATTTTATTTAGCACTGATAACTGGAATATGGGGAAAATTGTGAATCAATGGTTCTAGGAAATGCATTTCTCATCATCAATTATTAAATCAGGGAAACAGTTGACATTTGCTACCAAAACCAAAACAAACTAACAAACTAACAAACAAACAAAAAAAACATTCAAAGCAGTCTAGGTCCCCATTTGTTGGGGGAGGGGGTTGCTGGAGTGATTTAAATCTGTGAGCTTCAGGCTTTGTCACTTTCATTTTTTCTGCAACTCTCAATGAAAAACAGAATGATGCATTTTTTAAAAGTTTATTATTTTTAAATCTTAAAACCCTGATTTTATGAGATACTAGTGAATTTGCATAATTCTGACTACAGAGTGAATGGCAAATAACACAGCTTGAAAACATGTTGAAAGAATTTAACTACAGCACTGAATTTTCTCTGTAATTAAGATTAGGACAGAAATTAACTTTCCAAAAAGGAAGAATCAAAGAACCTGGCTGCAATTAACCATTAGCCCTAGCACTAGAGGCTTTTAGGCACTGGAGAGCCCTGGACTTCTCTAACCCAAAACAAGCTCCTGCAGAAAGAAGGGAAACATGGCTCTTGGATGAAGTGTTAACAGAGGACCTGTTATGAAGAAAATTGAGAAGATGGCGCCGTTTTAGGAAAGAGTTCTTGTTCGGATGTAGAAATGCACACTTTTAGCTTTGAGTTTATACAAATTGCATTATGTCGACTTTAATTTCTTTGTTTTGGGATTTTACTTAATCATTTTAGAGTGACCTCACTAAAAAAAAATACCAGACTATTCTAAATATTTTTACAGTGCAATTCCATCCTGAATTGAGACAAAAGTCAAAATAGCGAATTCAGAAAATTTAGAAATCTGTACTTTTTCCCCATTAAAGTAAGGCAATGATATAGCGTGTGAATTTAAGCAGTTTTAATTAAATCTTTGCAAAGAACAGCCCCCAATAACTTCACACTTCACACTGTCATTCTTATTTAAGTTAACTAAGTAAGGAAGAAGACCAAATGAAAAGTTATACACTCAACAGGCATACACAGTCTAAAACTTAATTCAAATTAGATTAGTGCAAATCCCCCCGAAGATAAGATTGACATTGTTTACTTCCAAACAAATTTTTTGAACAGGTTTTGAACATCTTTTTATAACTAAATGAATTTTTATTGCTTTTCTTTCTTTTACGCACATGTGTGCATATTTATCTATACCCATACATATAAATAGTTTGATAAATGTTCCATACTAAATATATCTCTGATCAGTTGATGTATAATATTCACTGAAAAAGAGCCCAAGTTTTAAACCTACACATGTTAAATTAAAATACAATAAATCAAAAAATACATAAATCACTTTTTTAAAATATCATAAAGAAGAACAGTAAAAATATGTCTTATATTTTGTCCTGTGACTCATTCTTCGACGTTAATTCTGCAGTGTAAAGGATTAATGTACTGGAGAATCAATATGCTTTCAGACAGATACTACACCAGTGTGTTTCCCTTTTTAGTCCATATTTTCATTATTAACAGCTTATGTTAGCAGTGCCCTCTGTGTATCTGGGGTAATTTTCTGATCAGTGTTGCATTCTAGATGGTGTGAGGGAGCTCAGATAACATGACTGATTAAGAAATCAAAATTAAGTCTAATATGTTGCAATTAAGATTACCATTAAATCACATAAATTGGTGGTAGGGTTTGGCTGGATTACTTTTATTTTGCAAAGATTTTGTTTGTTTGCTGCTGTTCTAATGAATTTGACTGAATTGATAATTCCAATTTCATTCTAGTTGTCTGGATCCACTATTTTTAGGGTTAGCAGTTTCATTAAATGAATGTTATCAACTTGCCAAAAGTCATCAAGCCAGATGTAGCTTTGTTTGCTAGAGAAACTACTTGGAAGTAGTGTTCTTTAATAATTATATTGGAATGGAACCAGTTACAATTAAATTACATTGTTTGTAGTTTAACTGTGATTGTGCCCACAGTTCCCCAGATGAACAAAGGACCACGCACTGTGGCAGAAATAACAGAATGAGCTTAAGGATGGAGCTACAAATGTGGCAGATGGTACAGCTTGAGATGGAACAGCATTCTCCCATGACCTTGAAGGACCAGTGCATACTGGTCCTCCCTTTTCTGTTCCCATGCAAAACTTACTTCAGAGAGTAATTGGAGATGGTACAGAGCCAGCTGATTACTGGCATCTGCAAGGCCATGAATCCATAGCTGATTGTATAATCTTGCGCATAATTAGTTAGACTATTGGCTTATTTAGCAACTGTGCTTCACATGCTTTTGGCAAATAAGGAATTGTGCATCATATGCTACAAATGGCGCCCAATGTGGGGCACGAACATTGAGGAGGCTCGCAAAGTCCGAACCTGGCAGAGCAGCCCAGTCGAACCAGGAACGGAGCAGGAAGAACTCTAGTGCGCACCCATTGCCTAATTATAGGTGAGCGGCTTGGGAACCATGGGAGGCGGAATGTCTCAAGAGCAGGAGCGCATCCTGAACGTGCTGCGGCACATGATGCGCAAACAGAACCGGGAAGTCTCTGGGAAAGACTTAGTAACTCTGTTAGACTGGATCCCAGAGACGGTGCCTACCTTTCCAAAAGAAGGCACATTCCAGCGAGAGGTGTGGGAAGATCTCAGAAAGCGTCTTAAGGAGGCGATGGCAGATGGTGATGCAGCCGCAGTAAAACATGGGACCACCTGGAGGCAGATTATGCTTACCCTGAAGGCGGAGGGGGCCCCTCCGAATGATAAGACTGACCAGAAACACCATCACCATCGGCACCACCGTATGAGGGGGTGGCTGACCCCCCCGAGTGATGATCCGTTTGACCCTGGCCCTGTGGACCGGGAGAAAGAACAACAGCTTCAAGCATGGTGGAGACCTGTGACCTTCACCCACGACCAGCTCCTCAGCACAGTCATCGCCTACGTACTGACCGTGGCGGATACCACCATGGAGGAGGTTTACCCCATTGCTGCCCTGGGAATCAACACCAACGAATCTGTGCTCTACCCCCACCCCGACCACCGAATGTGGGCAAGGGTGTCTGATAAAAAATGGCAATCGGTAGATCTAGAAGCCTATATTTTAGAACAGGGGCTGGGTTCATATGCGAAGATGATGCCCTTAAGGTGAGCGATGTTTGCTTTGATCAGACACTTTAGAGTTCTGTGTTATACAGCAATAGCTTTCCCTACTTGTTGAATACTGATTTGATCAAGACTTTCCTTTTTCTTATCTCTGATATTATTCTTATAGAATATTTTCTATTACTCTAGATATCACTTAGCATGATCTTAGTTTAGACTGTAGAAAGCATATGTTTCATAGATAATCAGCTTGCATAGTACTGCGAGAATATTGGTCAACAAACTTCCAATGAAATCAAAATTAGAGTGAATACTTGAAGTCAGTGAGGGACTAAGCTTTGTTGCTCAGATACTTCAGTTTCTACATGCCTAATTCACTTTTTAAAATGTGGCAATGGCACTTTTTCTTTTTTTTTTTTTTTCCGATGCTTTTGAAATAATATCTCTTTTAGACATAGTCCTATGTAGGTCAGCACCTAAATAAGATACAGGAATGGGCTGACAGGAACCTCTTGAAGCTAAAGAGAGGCAATATAAAGTCCTGCACCTGGGAGTACTTTCATGCATTAAATGCAGGCTGAGACCCACCAGCCTAGATAGCAGCTATACAGAAAAGGTCCTGGTGGATAACACCTTGAACATGAGTCAGTGGCATGCCCTTGTGTCATTTCAGGTTAATGAATACTAGGTTTCATTTGTAAAAGCATAGCCATCAGATCAACAGAAATGACTATTTTCCTCTGTTCAACATGCACTAAGCCACACCTGGAAAACTACTGGGTACTGTGCTGTGCTAGTTAATGGTATTGTGCTATCCTTACTTCACAGTAGTTTTTGATGAACTGGAGAAAGTCTAGACTAAGTCCACCAGGATACTTCGAGGTTGGAGCATGGCAAGAGATGATAAGCTGAGTGAACTTGTGTGAATAGCCTACAGAAGATGAGGAGACCCAGTCACAGAAAACAGTCTTATAGAAGTCTTAGTCTTGTCACGATCCTAAAGAAGTACAATAGAAAAAAATCTTAATTTCATCCTTGTCTTTCTAGTAAACCCTTTCTGCAGACGTGTATCTGTACAAGGAGGAGTTATTGACAAGACAGAGCAGACTCTTCCAGGAGTTGCACAGCAAAAGAAGAGGAGACTGCAGTCATGAAATCTGACAAGGGAAATTCCTGCTAGACATAAAGACTAGAATTCACTCCTATTAGGGTGGATAAAAACTGGAAGAAGTTGTCCAGAAAGGCTGTAGAATCTGAATTTGAATTTAGCTGTGCTCTGAGCATAATAGAAAAATTAAATAGTCATATGAGGTTCTAAGAGAAACCTCCAGGCAAACAGTAACAAATGAGTTAATATCTAAAAAATCAAATGTTTTTAAGGAGACATAATATTAATATAGCTGAAAAAAGTTTAAAAATGAATAGGTTGGGAGCCTTCTAACAAGCTTTCAAAAGCCATGCCTTTTACATTTTTTAGTTGTATTTCAATGATAAAATAAATTGTTTAGGTAACTGAACAAATTCATGGAATTTGAAGATTTCAATACTATAAGAATTTACCAAGATATTTCAGGATGTTTTATTCATAATGCACAATGTGGCATCTGACATTGGCTTACAGTTCCACATTATATTCTTGTAAACCATTCCCACACACATTTCTCAAAAGTTTCCTTCAATTCTGCAAAAGCCAGGGACAATTCTGCAAAAGCCAACAAAAGATTATGAATTCCTTCTTTGCTTTCATCTGGTGGTTGAATTATTTTTCCTTCCTTAATTTTCCCTGATTTAAACACTAGGTACATTTGTAATGAGCATCCATGCAAACAAATGGAAGATGTGGTGGCTGAAATGAAATACACAAATGCATGCATACGTGCGTGCCAATGTGAACATGAGAATGCACATTCATAGGGGTGAGGATTCGTATGCTATATTCAGGAGCAGTAGCATTGCGAGCAGTAAAATATTCCATAAATTATATGTATAAACCCTGATTTCTGTTTTTAAATGAAAAGCAGCAGCATTTTGCTCCCAGTATATTTTTTTTTTTTAAAAAAAAGACTTAATCTCATCCTTGCTTTCTCTAGTCGTCCCTTTCTGAGGATGTGTATTAGTCCTATACCCCCCTAGTGTACTGTATGGAATCTAATTCCATTCCGTCAAAGATGTTTTTGTCATTCTCTGAATCACTTTTTGGGTTGGGGGGGTGTCCATTTATTTTTATGCTCTATTTCCAGTATTGTGAGGGAGAGAAAATGAGAAAATTGAATAAGAGTGTAAAATAACCTATGAAATTTTATTCAGAATTGCACTGATTGCTTCCCTGTGTTCATTCTGATTGTATTTTATCAGATATGGAATAAGATAAAGGAAAACTCCAGCATACAGTCTCTTCCTTCTGTTACTTCTTTAAATAATATATATGGCACATATCAGGTCCACATCACTTTCCCTAAAAATCATTTCTGATCATAAAAAGTATTTTAAGTTGTGAATATAGGAAAGGTCTGCATCATTCTTCCACTGATGACCACTGCTGACCAGAATGAGAGAGCACCAGATAAACAGACATTTGCTGCCCTCTTTTGGAACAAATAAGCTAAGATTCAGCAGGTGATTTTGCATTGTTTTGTTTTTATCATATGTTTCTTTTTGTCATATTGCTCACAGTTGATGGGTTTCTAGTCGGCTATTTCGCTTGTTGACATATAAATACACTATTGAGTTAGGCACTGAAAATTTCACCAAAGCTAAAACATTTTTTACTGAGATGGATTGTTTTAAAATATGGGCCATGTAAATACATTGAACACATTATTGTAATAAAATGAGTAACTAAATATGTATTTTTATAGATGACTCATATTTGTTATTTGCTAATTTCATTTAAAGTTTTTAATAAAAAATGTTATAAACCTATTCAAAACTTGGCTTACTTCCTAGAAAGGAATTTACAAAGATACTTAGGACTTTAAAACTTCCATGGATTATATAGAGTGTTGAAGTATTCATTCTCATTACTTACCTGTTTATTAAGCTTTCAAGCTTAGGGAGCTTTTGGCTACAAAATACAAAATTACAATGATATATTACACATTTTTTTGCTGTATAAATGCATCTCTCATTGCTCTGAAGGATACAAGAACCAGACCTACTTAGGCATATCAGGAATAACAGAGTATTTTGCTGTCCACCTTAAAAATCTTGAACTGCTTCCTCTCTCCCATGTTTTCTTTTCCATACTCTTGTTGCTCTCAACTAAAATGCTTAATTAAGCTTGAACATCAGTCTCCAAACTGAGATTTTTTCATATAACATTGTTCCAGGAAATCTGAAGCATACATAGCTTACATTGCCCACTATGTCACTGTTTACTGAGGTTATTTACTACTCCTGGTATTGTATGCATAAATCTAGGAGCAGACACATCCAGGACAGAAAAACACAAGGGCATGAGCAGTGCAGGGCTTTAGCAAAGCAGTATATTCTGGCGCATCTTAAAGAGTGATCCCACATCTGTCTTGGAAACACCCAAAGAAACACAGATTCACACAGAGAAAATCCAGTGGATCAAGTATGCTGCACATGACACTATATGCAGCATCCTATATTTCATGCACTGCAAAATACCTTCATACATTGAGATTTTTCATTTTATTTTGACCAAAAAAATGTATATATTTAAGACTGGACTGATTGTTTTGAGAGTAAGGTTGTTTATGTTTTTTTTTTTAGCATGGTAGCCTAATGTCACATCCACAGAAACATACATAGACCAATAGATGAAGCTCTGTTATTGTCTTTAGAAACTCAGTGGATAATGTTAGCCTGAGCTAACCAAGTAAGATAGATATGGTTATCCAGGTAGATAAAATGTACTATCGAGCTCTGTGCAATTCTGATTTCATACCAGAAGTCAATAGAAAATTTCCCTACCTGTAAGAGAAATCTAGCTTACTTTTGGTGGAACCTGCAATAATTTATCAGTCTGGCAGCAACCAATATTAGAATTCCACTGGAGCAGTTTTATCAGATGCTGTAGTAGAAGACATTCTTTTTCTTTGTTACTTCCATTTCACCTACAGTACAGGAAATTTTAAAGTTTCTTAACCATTATTGGAGTTTGATTTCTGCTAGTGGTGCTTCCAAACATGCAATAATTCATTATCATCTGTAAACTATGGTGACTTTATAAAGTGGTATATGGAAAAGAGAATTTTGGGGCAATAGAATTGATGATGGAGGACAATAGATCACTACAACATCCTTCAAGGCCATCAGTGAAATGGCTCATCTACTGTCTCTTTAATTCCCCATGTAGCCATTGACTATATAGGCTATGATAAAGAATTTGCACAGATGGCATTAGAGTTTCCATGAAAGACCTCAATAGTTTATTTTACAGTAGCAATTGCTCACTCTTTTTGGAACAGATCTTTCCAGCTATATTTGCAGAATTTGCAAACACGCATCTGCATTTGTAAAAATCTGCTTTTGTGTTTGCATATAAATTTGGAGCATGTGTATTTCTACACCTAGGGATTTGTGTTTTTTTCTAGAAGGATTATGACTGTCGTAATTACAGCAACAGCATCTACAGCTAGGGCAGACTTACTATTAATCTAACATGTTCGGATTTCATCTGCTTTCATTCTTTGGCCAAATACATCATGAAACTTTTTAATAATGTAATAATTATTTTACTGCAAAATTATTTCTTAATTTATTCTGCTTTTTGAACGTATCCTGCTCTTCATAAGGCCCTTTTTACAGATAGCTTGGTTGGTAGTGTCTGATATCCATTCAATAACAACTAGATTTCAGAATTCATTCAGACAAAAGGATACAAAATATATTATAAACTTGCAGCATCCTAACTCTTTGAGTAGCCTGTGTTCATATCTTGAGGGTCATGCCTTTTAGTAGTCTCAATAACCTGACAGAAGTAAAAAGGACATATAGTTCTCTTGAAGAGGACACATGATGAGTGCTGTTTCATCATATGTGCAGTATGAGCTGTATCTCTCTCCAGAGATCTTCAAGGGTTTAGGACAATAGGAAGGCAAAGAAAGACAGAGAGGTGAACCACAGCTGTCAGCTTTTTTATTCTCAGCTCATTTTCTTAAGGGCTTTAAAACTGTCGCTATGATCAAAAGCTTAGCACTTAAGACAGCCCCCAGACAGCCAAAGGAGAACAACACTTTTATGTTTAGTGCTCCTATCAGAATCCATAAGCTGGATGTTGTCTATTACTTCCAACATTGAAGCATTTCTTTATTAGGTATAATAGATATTAGCAAACATGTATGCCATCAGTTTAATACAAACTTTTTCTTCTATATTTTCCCATTAGAAATATGTGAAAATACAAGTTAGGGTATATCACTTACTTAGATGTATATAACCTCCAAATCTCTAGTCCTGAAAAACTCCATTCTGCAAAGAAAATTTCACAGCTTATTTCTCTCATCCAGAAAATAATTATATCTACTATATTGATTGCTACTCCAGGACCTCCATGCTGGCAATGTCTGACCTAGAAAACTTACAGGCTAAGGCTTCTTGCTTTTAAAATTGTTATTCCAGCTAGATGCAAAGTTATATAAATCATAGCTCATGCTAAAAATGCCATCAAGACATGTTAAATTTGTGAGATATTTGCTACTGTTGTTTGTAAGAATCTTTCCTAACAGTTGTTAATTTTGCAGTTTTATACTGAATGCTACTTGGCCTGATAGGCCTCAAGGTACATAGGTTTAAATGCCAACAAGCCCTATAACTCTATTTTTTTTACTAAACATAGAATATAAAATTTAAAAAAGGTTAAGTAATAAATTATTGAACATCTTTTTTTTTTTGTCTTGGATGTAAATTTTTAATATATACACTTAATCTCACTGTCATAAAAAAAAAAAAATGGACTAATATTTCCAGAGAGCAAAAGCTTGCATTCACTTCTGAAAAAATGTATTCAACCAAAGGGGGACAAAAAAGCTGAGAAAATTAAAATGATTATCTTCAGAAACCAATGACTTCCATTTGTTTAAAAAAATAATACTAATAAAAGGCAAGAGCTTCATTACCATAACTGTTTTGAAGAATTGCCTTCCTTGAAAACATTTTCTAAAGGAGATTACAGCCAGCTTGTTTTTAAGCATGCTTTGTCACAGAACGAGTGGTGGTGGAGGTGAGTGACACTTGTGGGAAAGAAATAGGAATCATTTTTATTGATAATGACAATGGTTTCATGAGATTCTATGGCAAGGTCACTTATTATTTACTGCATGGAGGTTCAAGATACACACAGAATTATCAAGGACACCCTCCTGTTAGGTCACAAGCTTCAGATTGGACCCCCTTGCTTTCCAAACTCCTTCTGAGAGGAGTCTGGGTGCAGCTGGATCCAGTCCTAGTCCCAAACCTGGTCAACAGTTTATGTCTAAGGGATTTGTGCAGTTACAAAGTAAAGTTTACGAGTTCAGAGAGAGAAGCATGCTATAGTCACTTACCATGAATCTGTAGTGGGAAGGATCTCTTAACCTCGAGGAGTATCCTTGAGAGGCGTCCCTGCTCAAGGGGAGATCCTGGCATGCAGCCCACTGCCATACAAAGAGAGCTCAATGGGCTCTCGGGCTGTCCCCATATTTATGGGATAAGATGATTGACTGATAGTCATTCTTTCAATTCAGAAATGACTGTTGGCTGGTGTACACACAGTTGGCCTTATCTCCCCATCAGGATGCAGCCATCAGGACTGTTATTGATGGTTAATGTCTGGGTGGGGGAAGAAATCAGGGAGGCAACTACCAGGATCAGATAATGTGGTAGTTAACACCTGAACAGGGCTACCTGTGAGAAGTCAGGTTGAGCTGGGGAAGGAGCACATCACACTCCACCCCGTGACTATAGTCAATTCATCTTATCATCACAGAGTGGTTGTACGGTCACCTCTTGCCTCTGTGCCATAAATAGCGTATTGATAATTTTTGCACTTACAGGTCCATGGCAAGTGAACATAGTTAGCATAAAGTATTGCGATTATGTACTAATTTATACATTTTGGCTGTTTGAATTTCAGTTATTTGTTTTGTCATGCACCAGACCTTTATATACAATATGATTATAAGTAATAGACCTAATAACACTAAAGCTAGTAAAATCACAATTGGATGAAGCATGAGATTAAAAATTCCCGTTGTTGTTGGTGACCATTCGAGAAAGGTTTCCCGCCAATGGTGTTCTCCAGCCCTTTTCACTCTTTCCAGAACACGGTGTATTTCTTCTGCATCATGATGAACAGTGATTAGGGTCCTTTGTCCATTGTCCTGGATGTGTTTCAGTAGTTGATGCAAGTCGTCCCGTTGTAGAAGTTTTTTCACCAACGTAAGGTTCATTCCGATGAGGGCAGGCAATAAATCTCAATTCAATGTATAATTAGATTGTAACAATTGATGAGAAGTTACAGGAGCTGAATAATTAAAAGTTGAATCCCATAATTTCAGTAAAGTTACAAACAGAAATATTTGAGCGATTGCTTGTATCCACACTAATGTTATCTACAAGTACAAAATCACAAAGAGTTCTCATACAAATACATCCATTTCCTACCTATATAAGTACAGTTTCAGGGGTTTCATCAGGGTGTATTTCAAAATGACAAATATTTAGCTGTGTATCAAGACATATGTCTTGGGCTTTCATAGTATTACTTTCACAAATAAAGCCTTGTTGTTCCCATACAGTGCATGCATCAATATCAACAGTTTGCCATTTTTTTCCTTTTCGCAGGGCCCATACTCTATGTCCTAATGGGTAGAGTACAGTTCCATTGTGATTTAATCCCAGTGCAATGATTGGATATAGGGTGAATACTGAAGCATTGCTTATTGTTAGGACAAAAGCTGTAGCTTTATTGCTGATGGCATCATAAGTAAAGTTGACTAAATACCACCAAGACTGAAATTCTCTTTCAAATTCATTTGCATTATCCCAAATTACCTTTCTAATTTCAGTGGGTAAGGTGCCCTCTTCACTATAGATCTATAGGCTACTATAGATTGCATCCAGAGTTGAGCTTGGATGCAACTAAGAGCTAGATAAATATTATTTTGGGCTACACCAAGTGCATTTACAATTAGCTGGTGGTCTCTTTCATTAATTCTCTCCCATTGAGGCAATATATCAGATGAGAGCCATTGATTAGTTCTCAGTGCTAACAGAGAAGACCGCAATGGATGTTATAATTTGTGCAAATCACTTGTTGGTGTGCTTAGTTTATTTACAAGTATCTCAGCATGTATGCTATTTAAGACTCCCAATCCTGTCCCTATGATACCAGTTACATCTCTCCTTGTTCGTATTGAAGGGCTGAGGGTTCGCCTATGCAATCATGCTGACCATCCTGCATAGGATATTTGATTGCAGATATATTAATTTGCATGAATAGTTCAACTTGTTTAAGGGACCACGATGGATTAAATAACACTTGTTGGCCAGTATTTTTGATTACATATGGTCCAATTTCAGAAATTTGTGGGGATAGAGTTCCTTTATTCCTTATAGCTGTAGAGGTATTTATGCTGGGGAAATGCATTACAGTTGGGGTGGATGTTATTGTGTTAGGCTTAGTAATGTCTATTTTAAATTTAAACGTTAGTCCCATGCTATTGTGAGCCCAGAGGCAAACTACAAAAACAGGTTGGACTAAGGTAAAATTGTACCAACAGTCCGATCTTTCAGTGGCACAGATTTTTCCTCCTTTTCCTTTCGATTCAATTTCGGTCACTGAGATGTGAGTTGCCTTTTCATGGGTCGATACATTCATCATCCGACATCTTAACTTTATTTCTTCTCCTGTCCTTCTCAGGAACTGGAGGAGTTGGTTAGTACTGTCCCAGCTCCATTCATTTTGCAAGTATACTTTATTTCCGTGCATGACAACAGTTGAAAGGTTTCAGTTTTTATTAGAATTAATTCCCATACTTCCAGTATACTTAACACGAGCTTGTGACCATGGCCACTCCGGGGTTCTTCGATCGCAGGTCAGGAGAGGTAGCATCACTAGCATTTGGAATAGCAACATGAATACAGCATTTCCATCTGCCATCCTGCGCGCTGCTGCAAGAGAAAATAGAAACTTGTTTCAGTGGGGTGAGGCCGAACAGGTTACCCCATTTTAAAAAGAAGGAAAAATCCATCGTGCACTAATTCTATGTTTTGCACCACTGTTATCAGTAGCTTCCCAGGCAAGTGGGCCATGAGGTTTAGTTAGAGTCATGGGCACAGTACCAATGGATGGTAAATTGACCATCACAGGCTGTCCTGGCTGTAATGTTGTTGGGCATTCTCTTTTACCTGTACATTGAGCACTAAGCTCAGTTTTCACAAAGAATGCTCGGCTTACAGGGCTTCCAGTAGGCCCATAACGATTATTTAATTGTTGGAGTACTTTGGGAAGCTGGGTATCCCATTGAGCCTTGTGTGGGTTGAGGTTTTTTTTTAACAAGCCATTAGCTCTTTCTACCATCCCATTTGATTGGGGATAGTAGGGGGTGTGAAATACCCACTGAATTCCTTCTTGCTTTGCCCAGTCTTGCACTTCTTTACATGAGAAATGTGAGCCATTATCACTTTGGATAATATCAGGAGTAGGTAGGTGTGAGAACCAAGACAATAGTCCTTGCACAGTACTCTGCCCATTGGCTTTCCTACACTTAGTCCCCAGAAGCAACTCGGAGACCACTTCCGCTCCTGTGAGGATGTATTGATATCCTGCAGAGGATTTGAATGGTCCAATATAATCAATTTGCCATGTAGACCACAGAGGTTTCCCCTCCTTGATATGTAGAGGTGGAGCTTTAGCAGGATGATCTGCTTGCAACCTTAATCTGCACTGAGGACATTCTCTGAGAATGGTTTCACAAGTTTTCCTGTTTATGGGCCAGCCTCTACTCTGTGCAGCAAAGTGCTTCCTTACCCATGTGACCTAGGTTTTGATGTAACCATTCTCCCAACCAATACCACTCAGGATCTAAGCTGATTTTTCCAATTTTAGTCAACTCATCCACTTTTTGATTTTGTGGCTGGTTGATTATCCTTACCATGAGCTTTTACCCATCCCATTTTAAATGGTGTCTTTCTTGCTATATCCAGCAATAGCTGCCAATCCCGTTTTCTCCAGACTGGGGTTCTATTTACTTCCCAGTTAAGAGTTTCCCATTGACAAAGCCATTGTGTGGCACCAGCCCACACAGCATAAGAGCCTACACATATAACCATTGCTCCATTTAGTGGAGCTAAAACTACTGCTCTTAACTCTCCTACTTGTGCACTGCCTTCATCTTCTTCTATTACTTCTTCGCCAGTGGTAATATTTAATGCAACAGCCTTATACAGCCATTTACCATTTACCCTTTTTGCTGAAGCATCTGTAAACCAAATGTTTTCTGTTGGTGCACCATCAATGAGGGGTGGTGCATTGAGAATTGGTGAAGGTTTAAAAGGTTGTTGTAATGCTAATGGATCTGTGTTTACAGGTATCTGCAATTTGGAAACCTTAGTGTGCCCTTCAGTTAGCTGTATATTTTCTGCAACTCCTGTTAGGTAGTGCGAAATGTTGCAGTTTGAAAGCCATAGTGGTGGTAGAGGGGGGGAGAGGAGATATCAAATCAGTATCGGATTCACAAACAGTCTGTGGACTGTAGGTCTGATCGCCTTCCTAGGAGCAAATTGAGTTCCCAAATAGTGTAATCCCCTATAAGCTCGACTCTGGCAATATCGGATTCACGAATAGTCTGTCAACGGTAGGTCCGATCGCCTCCCCCCAAACAAGTAGTCGAGTTCACAAACAGTATGATTTATTCAAATGCAACATTTACAAAACAGGTTTCAGATGTCAGTACAGGAAATTCTCTACTAGAGCGTGGGGTTTTTAGCTAGCTCTGATGTACAAATGTGCAATCATCACTCACCCCAGAAGATGGGAGAGGGCTCTCAGTCTCGAGTCTCCTCAGGCAGCATCCCAACCTGAGGGGAGAAAAGGGGGATCAGTCCGTCGACTGACCCAGGAGTTACGATGGTTTCTTCCCCCCTCACTCCTTAGTCTCCTCAGGTGGCGTTCCAGCGCGAGGGGAGGGAAGGGGCTCAGCCTGTCGACTGACCCAAGAGTTACGATGGATTCTTCCCTCCCCCTTTTCCTCCTGAGTTCACCTTTTGTACTTTTCTTTACATTCAAGTGGAGCTTGAGTGACTAGAGTCATACTCAATATTGATTGGTGAAAAAGTTTCTCGCTTTCATTTAAAGGTACAATCGAAAATCTAGAGCGCATGCTCAGTGAGGAGTGGTCGTACCTCGGAGGCGGGTAACTTTGGGGATGGAGGTGTGTTTTGACATTATAATGAGCTTATAACGAGCAAAGTTCAATCAAAGTTCATCCTAAAGGAGTGATTTGCCACCCTTGCTGGCTCAGCACCGGACATGTTATTGTTTATCTCCCATTGGACAGCTACTGTGCGGCTTATCAGCGGCCCAGCACAGGGAGTGCAACAGAGTTTGGCCGCGGTGTCTTCACTGCGCTCCATCCTCCGTTACTCCCTTTTGCATCTGCGAGGAGGGCAGATTGTGTTGCCCAGGGAACCGTGGAGGAGCTGAGTCTGTGCGTACCAACCATCCTGGAAGTGGAAAGTATGTATCACCCCAAGCAAGCCTTTGTAATGCCAAAACTTCTGTTAGGCCCTAGTTTTTTTCTCTAAGTTTTCCCTTTTTCAGGCTATTCTTCCACGATAGTAATGTACTTATATATTATACTTATAATATAACTTATATATAAAGGCTTATATATTTTGACTTAATTCAAAATATACCTGGACTGGTAAATCTGAGTGCAGCTTCCTACCCTGCTCTGCCCTATTAATTCAAGATTTGTAGGCTTTCTATCCCTTATTTCTCCTTCGGTAAAATGAAAGTAAAAGCCTTTTCTGCCGTTGTCAGGAAAAATAGGGTATAAAGGGTATATTTTCTGTCCTCATGATATTTGGTGGGACCTCAGTTGCTCTGAACGATATATTCCCAGTTTCATGTGGCAAGGAAAGAACTTCAGTGTGCTAGCTCTCCGTCTCTCCCGAGCAGCATCTGTCTACTATGCTGCTTGGTTGAGGGGATTACATAAATCACGGCATGGCCTACCTAAAAATCAAAGCCATCTCCAAGAGGAGATGCTCTTATCTCAGTGTTGTGTTTTCAGGCCATCTGCTATGGAGATCTTAAGCTTTGACATAAGCTGTCTGTCACCATTGAAAATAATATGAAACAGTTTTTCCCCAAGTCCTATGTGAATGAACTTAGGAAAGCTCACATCCGTACTGGAATTCCTTTGTTTTCTACTTTTAATTAATTTTTATATTGAATTTACACTCTTTAAGAAAAAAAATACAAAGAAAATATGTTTACTTTTTTTCTTAGTGAGTTTTGCCATGGGGGTCAGCTATTTATTCTTCAAACATCCAGTATGGCATTTCCTTAATTTTTAAGAACACATTTGATCCCAGTATTGAATGCAACCATCAATTATATGTGATCATTTTTAAAGTGCTCTTTTATATTGATTTTTTATTTTTATAGACTCATAGACATATCAAGGTCTTACTATGCTTGAGGCTACAGAAACTCATGAAAATATGACATTTGTGCATGCAAAATTACAAAATTAGATAGAGAAGGATCTTGTTTTTAAACTTTTTCAAAATCCTCCATTTCAGCCATGTCCTTTGTAATCCTCTTGAAAGGATGACTTCCTTTCATTCCTTACCATCTGAAAGCAGCCTGAACAGATGAAATGAGTGAAGTGCTCATCTTACCTTTCTAGACAAGAAGGTTATACACACTTTTTGCAAGCAAGTTGAAAGCACTGCAAGGTGCATTAGAGTATAAACTCTAATGAGACTGTGTAGTTTAAAGCTACTATATCTGGAAAATACCCTGGGTATTTCATAGGGTATATGAAAGAGCTTTCATGGACTCTATGAAAGCCCTTTATTCCTATTCATTAATATTACAGTAGTCTGTGGTCTAAGAGTCCCAGCTGACAGTTCAGAGTCTTGTTGTGCTTGGCACTGTACATGCAGTGCTGTAAAAGCTTCCAGTGGAGCTATTTGAGAGGCTACTGGAAATGCTATGGACTAAGACTACAATAAGAGACAAAATGGGAGAATCGGGATAGCAGCTTTGAAGAAAGAACATTGTGTCATGTGGTCCAACTGTAGCATAGAAAAAATGCATGTAATTATTTCCCTAGCTGAGTGTGATGATGTGAAAAGGAAGAATTAATGATGATGCACTCTGCCTGTTAGAGGTTTTTCCTTCCAGGAGCTCAAGGTTACAAGAAGTTCTCTTCACTTGGATTATTATTTTTTCTTCCTTACACTAGAAATGTAATGGTCACAAATAAATTCTGCATATAGGGAGTTAATAACACTCCAAAGATGTTGTGAAATAATTCTAGTTACTAACGCCAGACCTACAGGCTTGGCAATATTTTTTTCCCTGACTTCAAGCATCCGATATTGATTGATTAATTATTCTACCAATGAACTAACAAATATTGACCTTATAGAGTTGAGCAGCATTTAGCCAAAAGTCAATAATCTACATCAATCACTTAATGGAACGTCAAAGCTCAGCATCTGACAGTTTTATGTCATTCAGCAAAAATCTGTCTGTGCTTTGATGATACTTTGACCTTTCTTATATTAGGCATCCTTGGCAGAAAACTAAAAGCAATAATAATAAATTAAACCTGTGGATAATGCTTTGTTATCTGGAATGAAATTGTCACTACCACAGGATTCTCCCTGCAGATTTACCTACCAGCAGGGGTAGGTAGCATTTCTTTTTCTAAATACAAATTTTAATTTTCTAGTTATATAGTTATATAAGATAGCAGAATGATACAGAAATGTAATTTTACCACAGCATAGCAGTAGGGAAACAATAGGGAGCAAATACTGGTATATTTACTAGGGAAAAAAAAAAAGAGAGAAAAAAAAACCCTCACATACAAACAATTTAGGAATAAGACTGTGAGCTCCATAGCCCTTTTAACAGATGGGGATCTGTCTGTGCAGCTGTCACAGCAGCTATTCACCTCTGTCTCAGCACCTGAGCTGTTACTAACAGCCTTTATGAGATACACGGAATGCTTATTTACACCACTTCTGGGGTATGTGTTCCAGGTCTGAACCTAGCTAATGTACATTCTCACAACACTGCAGGCATTGCAATCATAGTTATGATGATAGTGTAGACACAGCTGATGGGCAGGTGGGGCAGTAGCAGCACAATAGGGATGGTTTTTTATCAGGTTTGATAAGCAGCACAGTAGGTATGTTTTTTACAGCTTCGCTCTGCAGAGCAGCATATTCCCCAATCTTCACTCCACATTAATGCCTGGCATCTGAAGCCAGCTCGTCTTCAAGGTAAGTCAAGGTAACTTTTAAAGTGGTGAAGCTATTCTGGTAGCTATTCTGGTAGCTATTCTGATGCTATTAGAGTCAGGAGTAATCTCAAATTCCTGGGTTTGGATGCAGTCTTCAGCCATGCCCCAACCCTATAATCACACAAAGGAAATCTGCCCTACTGCCAGTCCTGGATGACAGGAGGAACAGTACACTGACACAGAAAGCATCAAAGGGAAAATGGCAGGGAAAGATAAGGAGAGGATAAAGGGCTGTCATCTTCATTCTGTAACACCAGGAACTAAAACGGGCTCTCACTTTGCAAGAAATAAGCTTGGAAGATGCCCCTCTTCCTGTTTTCCAAGAGACTTCAAACTTCTCACATTGACTTTGTCATTTCAGTGCCACGTGCCTAGAGCAAATTGATGTGGAAAGCACATGGAAACTGGCATTTCCTTGCCTAAAAGTAATTGGTGAGCATCAGGTGAGAGGTGCTTTCCATGCTCTGAAAGGCATTGCTTCACAAGGATGATTTACAGGCAAAGTCAATCTGGCCATTCCTTTCCCTAACTTCCAAAGCTGCTTTTTCAAACCTGAGTATATTTCTGTTATATTATTTCTGTTATATTTAAGTAACAGACGTTACTTAAGTGTTTCATCTAAAAAGACAGCATGGGGCAGAACTCTGGAAAAGAGATAGCCTGACTTTGTAGGCCGTATGCAATCTAGAATAATATCCAAACAATTTTGTGAAGCACAGCATAGATGAAATTGTAGGCTATTATCAATATCTGGAAAAAAGGACGCTATTAGTCTGCTACCTTATAACAGATATTCATATCTACACACTCACACACACACACTCTTCCAACTGAAGAGCTGAAAAGATATGTTAAAACCTCTGCTAAAATCTAAAAGTATTCTTTACCTACTCTACCATCCATAAAATATGCTTTATGCCCTGAACTATATTAAGTTGAGAACTTAGTCTGAAATTGTTTTTTCTTCAGTGTTAATATACTTTTACAAATTCTAATGTACCCTCTTTAAAATGGTACATTCTGTTTCTATTTTACTGTATTCAGCAATCAGCATCAATGACTGTTAGTAACCATGGCAACTAGACAGCTAACTGTTCTTGAATCTTCATTTGTTCACTACTTTTACAAAATACTGTATAGTTAAGAAAGACACAAGGAAAAGCTGGAAGGGATAATGACCTCTTTTAACAAAAGTTTTACATAATGTGATGTGAATCCAGTCTCTAGAATAGAATAGAATAGAATAGAATAGAATAGAATAAAATAAAATAAAATAAAATAAAATAAAATAAAATAAAATAAAATAAAATAAAATAAGGGTCCTTTTAGGGTCCAATAGCAGTAGCAATTCAGAAAGTTTTAGGATCTTCAGGGATTCAGGATACCCAAGTATAGTTCATTCCTTGTCTGTATTTTAAACCTTCCCATTTGGAAAGACCTCCAGGATCTTTTCCACTTTTGGGTTTTGCTTTTGGTAATAAACTGCTTCTGGATTACTTATAATAGCTATAAAGACTGGCACAAGTGCAACTCTCCTTTGATGACTGGTGCAGAATATTGTCAGCTGCCTGCATGATTCTCATGAGCTCTAATCAAAATATAAAAAGTCAGAGCCTTGAAGAATGGGGAGATGAGAGTAATCTACCGAGATACTAAAACATGCCATCCTCTGAACTGAGAAGACTGGAGCAAAAGAATTGGCTTTCTATAATCATGTAAATCTATAATGAGTTATTAGTCAAGCAAACTCCAGGAAAGGAGGAAATTTTAATGAACAGTTATGTGCATCTATTCTGTTTAGAGACAAGTTTGAATCCCATCTCCTTTTCAAATAAAAAGCACTGAAAAATAAAACAAGTTGGGTTCTAAAATAATTGACTGATTTGTGTGTGTTTATGAAGTCATTAGGAACATATTATTTTACTCTCATCGATGATGCAGTGAATCAAAAAGCTTAGTTGTAAACAGGTGTTTTGTAAACATGCCGCTTTTTATAAAAATACACTTATGCTCAGCATAGTGCATGTTTATACACAAAAAAGGGAACGTGGTCCAGAGACCCATCCACATTTTACCTTCCCTGTCCTCAGACATGTGCTTCTTTCTCCTAGACATGCATATTCTACTAGCGAGAGAGTCTCTAATAAATGTTTGATTTCTTTTTATATGAAGACTAATATTTTCTTGTTCTTTCTTGGAGCAGATTTGTTACCTTCTGCACATGGAACTAAAAGATATCTGCTTGGAAGACAAAGACTGACAAAAGCTACAGTGAATTGAAAATGAACTTTCAGAGTGGAAACTCTTTAATCCTAAATTGGCATTCCGTACTCTGCCTCTAATAAATCCCATAGAGTAATTTGGGATTCATTAGTAGAAAAATCACTCACTGCAGTTGCAATGTCTCCATGATACTTTTAAGACTGATATGAACGTATTTTTTTCTTTACCTGATTCAGATGAAAACTCTCATTCTTCTAAGTTAGTTTCTAGTCTCTTGTGGTGAGAAAGGTGACATTTCTCATAACAGTTTACTTGCTTCCATAGGGACAGCCATTGCTGCCCAGCAGCTCTATTTGCAACCATGTTTTACCCAGACAATATAGGCAAATATCGAACTGTACACAGGAATGGGGCATAGTATAGGCATATGCTATTGCAAGATGTGAGATGTTGTCAAATTATTCTTTCTGCTCTTTTGGATTTGCCTGAGTCTTTTGCAGTGATTACTGAAAGCAGCTGTAAAGTCACTCTGGGATCACCTTCTTTGCAAGCATAACATATCTATATTATATATATAAATCTTTACATAAATGTGGGTATAAAATAATATGAATTGAACTGGGGCTGTGATTCTGATTATGGTAATCCCTCCATCTAAACACAGTCCAGGTCTTTAAATGAGCACCCAGTTTTAAATGAGAGTTAAGGAAAAACTTATTTCAACGATCTATATTTTCTGCTTTAGTAAGATTTTTTTCCTTTCTTTTTTTTTTCAAATAGACATATCTATGATTTCGTCAGGTCTGTTACTGAGATTACTGTCCTACATTTGGTAAACTCAGAGGAATATCAGGGTTTTCCATTTATCAAGTACTCCCTTATGTAATGTTCCAGGGAAAAAAAAAATTAAACTCCATCTGGGCCATAGCTGAACTGTTTTCTCTCACTGCAGCTGAGCTGCGGGCATGAAATACAATGGTAAGATGTACATTGCAACAAAGGGCCACTATAACACTGTCATTGTCATGCCATTACATGGATTTTGTAATGTAGAGTTACTGCGCTTCTCAATTGACATCATATAGGGCTCCGCTAATGGAAAGAGACGTGGAATATAATGCACCAAGTAGAGGCTGGACAGGAAACAGTAAATGGATCATGAATCCGGCCCCATAGCTAAAGCAGTCAGAACTCTGAATAGCAGGGAGACTAATGTTTTTAGCCATTTTCCCTTCTAGACATAAGCCCAAAAGAAAGCCACATTGAAGTGTTTTCCTTTTCTGGCTGCCCACCCTATCCTGAAAGCCAGCCAGACATGCTCAAAAGCATTTGCTTCTAAATGAGTCATGGCAATAAAGATGCAACATGCAGATACAATAAAGATGCAACATGCAGATGAAGTTCAAATCAATGGCAGAAGCCGGGGCTCACATCACTATGTTCCAAAGTGCCAAAATTGCTCACAGCCAGAGAAAGTTATAGAGGGTGAACAGAGAGCAACATGCTGAGTGCTGTGTGATGGCCTTCATACAACTGCAAGCAACTTTGGGAATTTAGCAATCCTGTCAGTGTGTTCATAAATTTTTTAACCATACAGGGTGATGGCTGTTTAAAGCAGTAAATGTCCTGCCACCTCTTTGGCTACGTTGTGCACTGTAGTTGTCAAGCTGAAATTCTCCAGTATGTAAATCAGCTCTGCTTTGCAGCACTGCTATTTTCTAGACAGTGTGAAAAAGGTTTTTATCCACAATGAGATAATAATTACATAGTTTCCCGCAGACCGGAAGCTTGGGGAATTTAAGAGAACTGCAGTTTTTTATCTATACTTTTTCTCAAGAATCTGAAGATTCCTGCAATGCTGGATTTTTTTTTCTAATCATCTAATTGTGTTCATCTAATTGAGTACATAAAATGTTAATTGGCCTTTAAGCTTTAGATTTTTTTTTCTCCACACTAGCAAACAATCTTAAATTCGGTCCGGACTGTCAACTGCTAAGGTATTGTACTGTAACCTTCAAATTTTTTCTTTCTTTGCTGAAAATATTTAATGTGGCCTCAGAGAGTTAATGAGTAGTAGACCTCTGAATCAAATATAATCATTGAAGTACAGTCATAGCTCCATAGTCAAATCCAGACTTTGCAGTTGATTTGTTTCCTTTTTCTGGACTGACATTATCCATATTTATCCCCTCATTCAGTGACTCACGCTCAGTGTAAAAAGTTCCCAATTTTTCAAATTTAAAATTAAGAACTTGAATGTTAAAGACCTCAGCAAACTGCCTGATGCTTCAAAGGTGCTAGAAATTCAGAACCTCGTAAAAGCACACGATTTGTGTGACACCTCATTCTAACCAGCAAGTTCTCAAAATTTGGACATTACTTCAGGGCAGAATATATGATACTGGCTGGCAGGTATGTCTGGCCTTCCTGGAAACTATAGACTGCAAATTTATTTTGTCCCTAGAGCTAAATAGACCTAAGTAGCTAAGTATAAAATGCCATTCTTTTTCTTAATAAATCTCTTTGAATAAGGTTTTCTTAAAGTAAATGAAATATAAACAGCAATATCTTTTAAAAATATACTTTATCTTTAAACTTCTGAAAAGGTCTTCTGAAAATTCCAAGAACTAACAAACATATAGTTCTCTTAGGCAACTTCTATGTTTTCCAAAGCTTTTGATTAATTTGCTCTGATTTTAAGCACTTGCATTAGCCCTCAGCCTTCCAAAAGGTATACTATATACAGCTTACTGAATATTTTCCATTGCATATTTGTGTTTTTAGTGCATGTTTTAGTAAATTTGACCCCTGTAATTGACTTTTGCAGCTTGTGTTTGCTTTTTTCTTAAGTTATATTAATAGCATATTTTTCTGTCTTTGTGCTACACTGGAATATGAATAAGACAAATATTCCCAGGGTTGTAAGATTTTTGCATTTAACAGTATTCACATTTTTTTTACACGATGTACTGTTTTTTGCTGATTTAGAGAACTAAATGGAATAGAACTTACATCCAAGAATATATTGTCATATTCTGGGCAATCCTTAATATATCATTATTCAGCTGAAATGTAGTGCCATTTTGTAATAGTCAATATAAAGAGTAAAAAACAAATTGTTTTTCATAAATCACAGAGTTCTAACCGTTGATTTAAAATAAAACTGTAAAAAGTAACACGTTATCTATAACAACCCATGGGCTAAATGATCTCTACGGTAAAGGGTCAATTTGACATTGGGGATTCTCTGTTTCGCAGATCAGCCACTAGGGGGCAGCAGAATCTGCTCTCAACCTCACCAGTGAAAAACACCTGTAAGATAATTTGGAGTCATATTACTAATAAAACTGCAAAGATTTCCTCCCTAGAAAATCAGCATTTCCATTCGTCTCTGAATGAAATGACAGGAGGTAACTCCTCTGCATATCAGATATGCCAGAAAGAAAAACCATACTGCAGCAAATCTGAAGAAAAGCCAGGAGTCACCATTGAGTTAATTGAATCAGGGATGATATGATCATAAGAGATAAAAACACATTAAACAAATAAGGATATTTTACAATACACTGCTTGATTTAAAATTCACCTTTTCCCAACACAAGGTGAACCATGTAGCTTGAATATGGATGTTAAATTATTAGTAAAGTTTTAGATTTCAATGTGCAATTAAATTAAAAGGAAACTGCCTTTGAATAAAATACTGGAAAAAAATCTATTTTAAATCCCTATGCATCTTTTTATTTCCTTCTCTTCTTATTGTTTATTTATTCTTTATAATTATTAAATCAATATAGCTTAACAATAAATTAAGCTACAGTTTGTGGCAATTGTGATTCTTAGATCATGTAATGCAGATCCCTCCTGCCCTCATTTTTCCATAGCCTTACACTAACCAGTTTGAAAGAATCAATATATTTTTGTTTCCTTCAAAATGTACCTATGCTTATACAATAGCCTCCTTCTCTGTTTTCCGATACTGTCATTCTTTGTAATGTGATTACATTTATCCTTTGGAGTTCTGGCTCTGTCTGGCATTTCATAAAACTGTCATAACAGGCAGTTTAAGGTCCCCAGCCACCTGTTACCCTAAAAATGAATTTTGAGAGTAAACCCAGGATATGTGGATAATTCAGGAACACAGAAGATGGCTTTTCCCCATGCTTGAGAGGAAAAAGTGGAAAAAATAAAAATAAAAATACCTTCCTCATCATTCAAGAATCCCAGTGCTCCTCTGGCTCATCATGTGTCTGACAGGTTCATTTCAGAGTGAGAAGAATCACTGGAAAATGGACAATGTATCAGCAGGGTCCTAATTGTAGGGAATATCTTGTAGTATCCACAGTATTCACACAGGCTGTCCTCAGTTTCATGGTTTCAACAGACTGGTATTTCCTTTTGGGAGCTAACCCTGCACAGATTACGAGAGTAAGGACTAAATGGAAAATTATTTGTATCATACTTCTGTTTCTCTGAAAGCATCAGTGTAATGACTGAATTCTAAACCTGCTTCTTTTTTTAAAGGTTTATTTTTAAGTGCTCCTTCCCTTCTACTAGAGAAGACTTTGGCTGTGTGTTTTGAGTTTTGTTCCTTCTAACCAAATACATTTCATAATACACACACTAATTGCTGGGGGATTACAATGTAAGAACTACTGGGAATTAAACTTCTTATTTATAGTCCTAAAAAGTTGCTACATCCTGTTTTTATATGCTTCTGAGTTAAATCCAGAAGGAGGCTACAGTTTTAAAAATTCTCATTTTCTAATTTAATTCTCTTCTGAATAAGTAACAAAGACTAAGAAATCAAAATTCAGATTTCTTTACTTCTTTTATATATAAGAACATTCGTAAAAAGTGAATGTAAGGATGAATGGAAATTATTTTGAAAATTCAGTAAAATACTGTGTTTTTTTGTCACAAACATAGCACATTAATGTTCATTTGTAGAGGCAAGAAGCTGGACTGATGAGGAAATAAATAAATCCAGCCACAAAGTCTGTGACTGTGCTCCTTGAAAGTTTCTTATATCAGAAATTGCAACTGAGAAAAAATAGCTATACCATCATGTAGCTAATACTCCAGAATCTCAAAATACCTGTACATTAATTGTTAAGTGGAAAGAGTAATTACGATTAAGGTTTATTTTACCCTTACAGTTATGTGAAGTACTGATAAGGTAAATATCTAAAAATAACAATAGAACCACAGTAAAATTGCAATGTAATTATTTGGCAATGGACATGAACTGAACACACTTGTCCTTCTGGGACTTGTCCAAATCCTTTCCACATTATCACACATAGGTCTCCATTTTTTGTGCCTGCCTGTGTAAATTTAGTCTAGATAAAGGATTTTAGTATCTTTGGTGAGCGATGGCACAATTCATAAGCATTTCATTTGCTCTGTGCATGTATAACAAGCGATGGAGCGGGATGGCGCGATGATCTAAGACAGACAGTGATCGAGAGAAGGCTGATGTCACTGTTATCTGCTGCATGGCCTACATCAGAGCTCAACATTTCCCAGAAAAACATCCCATGGAAGTAGATGACAGATGAGATTAATTCTCCTGGCAAGGTGCCTGAGGACCTCAGCCTGTGAGATGGTTTATTGGAGATGAAAATGTCTGTGATCTGTAGAGTCATAACAACCTCCCATGGGAAGCAGAGGCCAGACCTTGAAAAAGAAGATGTTTTCCTGCCTAGGCTGAGCGATAAGGAGCAGGGATGCAGCTGCTCAGCCCGGGTCACAGGCAGCCCTGCCTCCCGGAAACCTGTTGAAGCCGGCAGTTCGGCCGGGCTTGTAGCCAGCTTAACCACAGACGTCCTCCAAACTAGCTTTGGAGGCCAAACACCCAGAAATGAGGAAGAAGAGGAGGAAGGCAGGACCCTCGAATTGAGGGCTGGGACCCCCGACTGGTGTGCGTGCCTGCGCACCCAGCAGGGGAGAGTTGCGCAACTGAAGGCAGAGTTTGTACGCCCCCCGGCCTGCCTCCTGGGTCGTACTGACCCTATGTGCCAGGATGCACCAGGCATAAGAAAGGACAGTGTGGAGAGAGCAGGAAGAAAAAAACTCCTAACTCTGAGGTCTATGCTGTCTGCACGGGAGCTGGTCAGCAACTCTCTCTCTCTGATCTGCCAGCTCGAGGGGATGTTCGGGTCCAGATCGGCAGGTATCACCTCATGAGTAGTTATCCATACTTTGCTGCTTTTATATGCTTTCACCTGAATAAATGCTTGATGCAGTCACCTCGTTCTGTGTGATTATTGCCGAATCCTGAGCCCATCCGGAACGTAACTGGCGACGAGGATGGGATTCGGCAATTAAAAAGGGGAACTCACCAGTGGAGTGCATAGCTAGGTGAGGTCGTGTCACTGGAGAGAAATTGTGTTCGTGCTGTTTGTGTCTGTGGTCTTTATTGGCTATTGAAATAGTGGAACTCACTAGTAGGGTGCATAGCTAGGCGAGGTCGTGCCACTTGATAGAAATCGTGTTTGTGCTATTTGTGTTTGTGGTCTTTATTGTGTGTGCGACATGCAGTGGTTCTTTTTCAGGAGAGCTGCAGGCAGCACTGGCGACTGCAGGGAGGCTGCGCCTCTGAGGGAGTGTCCTGAATGGGGGCCAGAACCATGGAATGCTCTATGGGACTGATGGGAGACCTGCACCCAGGTATCTCCAGAACCATGGACGCAGGACCCCATGGAGGTGTTACAGTATTAGGGTCGGTTTGTAGAGACTGACCATACTAAGAAATCGGTCCGACTGGAACATACCGGTCGGATGGGAAGTGCTCTGCTGTGTGCATGTAAGATTTTAGCGGGGCAGCTAAAGGAGGAACAGGAGAGGAATCAGCTCCTCCAAGGGCAGTTACAGGCAGTTCGAGCCACCCAGGTGGTGCAGAGGCAGGCTCTGCTGGAGATGAATGATCAGAGGGAGCTCCTGGAGGAGAAATGTGCTAAATTGGCGACACAGTATATGGTACGAGTGGTAAAGAACAGGAGAGGGAGAAAACCAGGACAGAAGGGGAGCCAAGGGCGGGCTATTATCACCAACCCTGATGGGGACCCCAAAACTTGGGATGGGGATATTTGGGAATCTGACAAGGAAGTCCCCATACCGGAGGAGAAGGGCCCATCGCAGGACAAACCAAAAAGGCGAGCTGCCCCAGTAATACGAAGGAAAGCTGTGCTGCCAGGGCCAGGACAAGTGGTGCGACAGGATGAAATAACCGATTTTACCCCCGAAGATATTAAAAATCTGTTGAGCAAATACAGGCAACAACCCGGGGAGAAACCACAGTCCTGGATGGTAAGATTAATGGAAGAAGGGGCTGATTCAGCGATAACCGACAATGTTGATGCCTCGAGGTTTTTGGGGTTGACTAATGACATGTATGTACAGTCCGCCCTGCGGAGAGTGGACGGAAGCGGCAAGAGTCTTATTGCTATGGTAGCCGAGGGTCTCGCTTACTGCCACACTAATGACGGCGATTGCCCCCATCCAGCTCCTCCTGGGTAACTATAAGACCAGCATACCAGATGCTTAAGGCAGAGGCCATCAAGATTAGTATAGAATTGGGAAGTCTGGAGCTGTATTTACAACAGCCATTGCTACCAGGGATGCAAAATAAGTTGTTGGAGGGATGCCCAGGAGTGTGGTGCCCCTATCTAATTCCAGTTCTGATGTCAGAACAAGGAAACCCTATTGAGAACGTAATTGAAAAGTTGCAACAGATAGGGGACCTTCCAGGATTGGCGTTAGAGGTGGATGGAAAAGGCAGCAGTGAGAAAAGAGGGCTGAGTGGGAACGCGGGGTCAGAATCCAGGGAGCGAGCTCGGCTCTTCCGTCTGCTTTTACAGAAGGGCGTTTATAGACAGGAAATTGATGGAAAACCAACAGAAGTATTATGCCAACTAGCACACCGATATAATGTCTGTGCGGTCCAGGCTGAGAAGCAACACTCAGGAATAAAGTCCAAGGCTGATAGATCACAGGTGTTGCACCCGCGGGAGGATGTAGAGCGGAAGGTGTTACGATTCAGACTGAAGGCAGAACTGGAACCACTTTTTCCCCCTCAGGAGGGGCTTGGACGCCCAAAACAAGAAGAGGGGGGTGGCCAAGCTCCAGTGTCCAAAGCTTTCCAATGTAACATCGCTCGCCGAGACGATCAACCGTTCGTTACACATGCCATTTATTGATCAGAACAAAATAGACAAACGATTCGTGCCTTGGTGGACACGGGAGCGGAGGTCACAGTAGTGCACGGGAACCCATAAAAGCGCAGAGGTGAAGTAACCCTGTTTGGGGTTTGAGTGACCAACCCGTCAAGGGAAAACTTGTGACTGACTGCCATCAAGCTACACCAGACTCTTGAAGCTGCTGGGATGCTGCGACCAGGGAAGGTCCAGGTGATCCAATCAATCAGAGTGCTCAACAATAGAGGGTTGACCAAAGAGTGGACGCGCCTTAACCTGATGATAGGGATACCCCATGTAAATTGTGCGGTAGCCACCTCCACTGTAGCATATGAATCTGGAGCGAACTCTAGTATCTTCCCTGCTAGAGAAGGGTTGGTATTAAACCATAGAGGAATACTTGAATGGGATCCCAGGGGAGGATTTCTCGAAAATTAAGGCAACTCGCCCCCACCGCTTCCCTCCCACTGCCTTCCTGTGGAAGAAGTGTTTGTGGAAGAATTGTTTGAAAGCAGGAACTGAGAGGAAAACTAGGGCCTAACCGAAGTTTTGGCATTACAGAGGCCTGCTTGGGGTGATAACACAGTTGCCACTTCCAGGATGGCTGATACACACGGACTCTGCTCCTCCATGGTTCCCTGGGCAACACAATCTGTCCTCCTCGCAGATGCAAAGGGGAGTAACGGAGGATGGAGCGGAGTGAAGACACCGCGGCCAAACTCTGTTGCACTCCCTGTGCTGGGCCGCTGATAAGCCGCACAGTGGCTGTCTAATTGGAGATATACGATAACATGTCTGGTGCTGAGCCAGCAAAGGTGGCAAATCACTCCTTTCAGATGAACTTTGCTTGAACTTTGCTCATTATAATGTGAAAACCACACCTCCATCCCAAAAGTTACCCGCCTCCGAGGTACGACCACCCCTCACCGAGCATGCGCTCTAGATTTTCGGTTGACTGTACCTTTAAATGAAAGCAAGAAACTTTTTCACCAATCAATAACAATATTAAGTATGATTCTAGACACTCAAGCTCCACCTGAACGTAAAGAAAAGTATAAAAGGTGAACTCAGGAGGAAAAGGAGGAGGGAAGAAACCATGGTAACTCCTGGGTCAGTCGACAGGCTGAGCCCCCTTTCCTCCCCTCGGACTGGCGCGCCGCCTGAGGAGACTCGAGACTGAGAGCCCTCTCCCATCTTCTGGGGTGAGGGATGATTGCGCATTTGTACATCAGGGCTAGCTAAAAACCCCACGCTCTAGTAGAGAATTTCCTGTACTGACATCCGAAACCTGTTTTGTAAATGTTGCATTTGAATAAATCATACTGTTTGTGAACTCGACTACTTGTTTGGGGGGAGGCGATCGGACCTACAGTTGACGGACTGTTCGTGAATCTGATACTGCCAGGGTCGAGCTTATAGTTGATCACACTATTTGGGAACTCGGTTCGCTCCTAAGAAGGCGATCGGATCTACGGTCCACAGACTGTTTGTGAATCCGATACTGGTTTAATATCTCCTTCCCCCCGCCCCCACCACTACCACTACGGCTTTCAAACTGCAACATTTTCACACTTCCCCCACGAGTGGACCAGATGTTCCAGGGGAGGAGGAGGATTGAGAGCCGTACTCTGACTTGTATCCTTGCAGAGAGACTAGGGACATAACTTCAGTATGGAATACAAGAATGAAGCGACATCCAAGCTCCAGTATGAGGGGCACGGAAGGGCCAGCGAACCCATGTAGAGATCATTAGGTGTGCTGCAAGCACTGGGAATTGAACAAAACAATGTGTCCTTTGCTCTTAGTTGCACCCAGGCCCAGACGTGGGTGCAGAGTGTCGTTGCAGGTATATTGAGAGATGGAGACAACGGCGTCCTCCCCACAGAGACCTGAAAAAAATTGTGTGGGATGCAGCCACAGGGAAAGAGCGACAGCTTTGAGCGTGATGGAGACCTGTGAACTTCACCCATGACCAAGGCCTCCGCGCAGTCATCACCTACGTAATGACCCTGGTGAATGTCACCATTGAGAAGGTTTATCTGTGCTCCCCCGCCCCCACCCCTAAAGATGATGCCCTTAAGGCAAGCAATGTTTCCTTTGATTCCAAAGAGGGCGTATGCCATTTTGGGATTAATCCGCAGAGTAATAATAAAACTGTATTAACTTACGTAGGGAAACGATGCGTGCATTCTAGAACAACTTGTAAATACGTGCTAAGTAATGAAAGTAATAACCAGACTGTGTTCAATGACTCTAATACGTGTGCTCACAATGTAGCTATTATTAGAGGCTGTGATTTTGTGTGTGTTACCCATGTTTAATGAGAATATGTGTGTGTGTGTTGCCATAATAGTGGCTTGCTACTGCATGAGGCAAGTGAGACACTACCTTGATGACCAACTGAAAAATCTAAGCGCCTCCTACCATAGTCAAGGGCAAGACTGGGTTGACCTCTGTGTTTGCCACCAAGAAGAACCTCGAGCTCCGCTGTTGGCTGCAACCCATTAGGCGTTGAGCGGTGGGGGCACATGCCATGCCAGACCTTGATGTGAGTGATGGCCACCTGTCTCTCTGAGGGCCATCTAGGAGGCACGTGTAGGCCAAGCGGCCTGCTGCTGGCATGAGTGACAGCTAGTGTAATTAACTTGTGACTAAGTACACAGAACTTGCCTGAAAATTGCTTATGCTAACTCTGCTAACTCGCACATAGGCCCGCTGGACTGCTTACGCTACCCTGCACAGTAGGGCGACTTACCATTTTACAGACCAAACTCAAAAAAAAAAAAAAAAAGAGAGAGAGAGAGAGAGAGAGATGCAAGAACGTCATTGCTCGAAGGCACTGGCTCCAAGGATCGCTGCCGCACAAGCATTGTCTGCACTATGCAGACTGGGATGCTGGCTAGCAAAATCCTGCAATGCTACAACGACAGCTTTGCCATCATTGTTGGTAGATGTGGACTCAGCTTGGCACGCAACCTTGCTGCGATGGCTATGCTTCTGCTTATGCATAACCACAGATGTGAGGAGGCAGGGACATGTGCTGCATGACTCTAAGCGACCAAACCATGTCTATGCATGCCCAGGTCCGTACATAACAGGACCTGACTCATCAATTGAGAATGGATGGTGATTGGACTCCGTTCGAACGATGGACATGGGGTTTGCCATGGCTACAGAAACTGTTATTAGAGCTGTTATTTCTATTTGCAATATTATCATATGCTGTATCCCTTGCATAATGATGCTGACACGAGGCATGGTTGAGACTGCTGTGAAAACGTTATCTGTTTGGGTGCTTGGCTACGATAGATTGACCTCTACAGATCATGGGGTGGCATGTATAGGAGGTGGGAATCTTTATGATTGCTTATGATCTCTACAGATCGCG
>NW_028288613.1:1057500-1065000 GCF_059628265.1 Tinamus guttatus
CCAATTTTTTTCCAATTGTGGCTGTCATTTTATGTCAAATAGCAAATATGTAACTAATAAACCAAAGTTGCTATAATTGAAACTAATTACACATGCCGGTTGCGTATTCCAACATGAATTTACATACCTAGATTAACTGTATGCCTTCTTCACTCTGCCTCTGCTGTGTTTTGCTGCTCCCCGTGTTTGGTAAAAGCGCGTGTGTTCAGAAAATTTGCATCGAATGCCAGGTAAATCTATTTTGGCATTATTTTCATTGTAAAAGATTGTGTTTTTGGCAGCAGTGAAGCAATTTTTTCTCGACAGCGTGGTAGCAGCAAAAGTCAATTTTTGATGGACCGTAGATGTTGAAATAGGTCCCTCAAAGTAATAAATGGAAGCAAGAAATGTGCATATGACACCAGTATTGCGAAGAAGAGGGCCAGGCTGTTTTGAAGAAGGCTTGTATTTCAGTAGCTTTCATTACAAAGTTATCTTTTGATCATGAACTTTGCTGTCCAGTGACTGAAAAATTAAACCTGGAGAACTCGGCGAGTTAAGCCTAAAGAAATATGCACCACCAGTGGAGAGCAATGCTAATGTTTAACTAGCTGAAATAGCTGTTTGCTTAGTGGAGAATGTGAGGTATCTGACAGAAGGGACATCTCTCTTATTAGTAATCAAATAGGGCTGACCAGTTGTTGCCATCACTCTGGGATTGTGTCAGGCAATTGAGAACAAGTTCAACACTTTATAGAACTCGAAGTACAAAAATCAATATCATTATATTTGTCTTTAGTGTTTTAGCTATGGAAATCATATAGCACTGGATTGTTGCCTTGTGAGCTGAATTTATTTCTGCTTTATTGGCTGAAAACATTTGGAAGCGGAGGGATGTCGGTGGAATAGCCAACGCAGGAGCGCGCGCCAGAGTTTCCGTTCCTGCGCTGCGGGCATGGTCATTGTTGGGAGTTTGCAAGACGTGCGCGATGTGTTCGGATGTAGATGACGAATTGCGTTGAGGTGCGGCCACTGCAGAGCACCAGAAAATGTGCTGGAAATGACAATTAGAAAAACACTTGGCTGTTAGGTGCTCGGTCAGACTTCCATTTAGAGATATGGTCAGGGTGAGCATTTCTTGCCTCTTGAATGTACGTTGACACATTTACAAGCAGTTTGTGTTTATAGTCCATATGCGCAATGAAATGCAATGCAAATGATGCTTTTGCAATAATTAGGGATTATATTGATACGTAACTAATAATGTGCTTGAATCACGGCGAGTCAAATTATATTAGTTCTGCGAAGGGTGATCCCAACAAAATCGCAGTAAGCTCTGCGAGATCTCTGCTTTTGTACCCTCTCCAAACTCTCGGAAGTATGTTACAATTTGATATTCTAGAAGCATGAGAAGATATAAAAAATCAGAAAACATTTGGTTAATGGGTTTATCATGTTTATTTGAATAAGGAAGATTGAAACTCCATTTATGCCTAGCATAAATGCTTTAGAGATCTTAATTATTGATGAAAAATCTGCTGTGCTTCTAAATTTAAAGATATGGCAATTTTATAGGAATTTTAATCACCTTCTGCATTAGGATTTTTCAAGGTTTTGCATTTATGAGAACGGGACCTATTTTAGCCTCCTAAAGAGAGTTGTCACGTATAATGTCAACACACTGCTCGAACGCTCCTGCGCGCGCGGGTGCCTTAGGAAGGAGTTGGGTGCGATGCTCCTCATCTCAAGATGTGCTTTTGAAAAGCCCCTGAACGTAACGTTCACCGCGAGCAAATCGCAGCAGCTGGGCAAGGAGGGCGCGTGTGTGAAAAAGCCCTGTCAGGCAGATAGTCCTGTGAAACAATTGGGGTGTATTTTAAATTCCTAATAATAATTTACATTTGCTCGATCCACGCATTAATATAGTTTGTTACCTGCGTTTGTTGCCGGTGCTGAATTCCTGGTTTGTGTTTCCTCCTGAGCGTCACAGAAGCAAATTTCCCCCATCAAATTTGTGGGTCAATTTACAGTTGCCCATAAGAAGTGCTATGTTGGCTTAAAGAAAGAATTATATACAATATGTTTCAGCAGATCCCTTTGTCCTTTGGATACGTTTAGCAGCTTTTGACCAGATAAGGCATATTTGTCCTCGGGATACAAACCAATAATTCAACCCTGAATTGAGATCTATGACCACCCATTTGTTGTAGCCCACACTGAGAATCTGGGTGAGGATCTGAATTGTTTATCACACTAGGAGAAAAGGGGAAAAAAAACGCAACTCTTGTGATTCAGGAGTACTGATTTCTTAATGTTTAAAATACTTTAAACAAACTTATGTGAATTGTACATTTGAATCCCGCAGTAGATTTTAAATGTAGGAAAAGACAAAGGCCATGAAAACAGTTTTATATTTTGCACGCCTTGCCAGCCTTTTAATTCGCTGGGAATATTTACTTACATCAACTTGCTTTTTCTCATGAAGCATGGCTGGGGATATACAGTTTTATTACAGTATACATTTAAATATATTCTAGCGTATCAGGGCTATTCAGACAACATAGTAACTCACATAGTAAAGAACAACCCCACCATAAATTGTAGTGCAGTCAGTAAAAAGATGCCACAGAAAAAGTGTCCCTGGGAAATTAGATTGACCCAAAGAAAAGCAAATAAAAGAAAGGAAAAGGCCCATATTTTCTTTGCGGTGTTGCTGAAAAGGATGGGAGTATCATTTTCATAGTGGAATAATGTTTTCTGGGAAAACACAAAAGCAGATGTTCCTCATTAGGAACACCCATTGTCTACATATCACAACTATGAACAGATAAATCTATCCTATTTCACCCATACATTCCAATGGCTGTAAATGATTACAGGGTGCCGCTGGAACTGCTAAACCAAAACCACTCTGTGTGCTAAAATAATTCTTCGGTGCCATCGCGGGGTGTTTTATTAGCAGGTACGGAAATTCCCGGTAAGATCCATCCTCTGGACTTTTCCTTGCCTTGTTTGCCTTGAATGTATATGAAGGCTCAGTGTCCAACTGTTGAAAACTGAAAAGAGTGATTGTGGCGGAGCCGGGCGGCCGGATTACATTACTATCCAAACATGAAGTGGCAGCTCGGCGCTGGAGCCGCGGCGGGGCTGCCCGCGCGCCCGGAATGCGCTCGCAGCGCCGGCCCCATCGCTCCGCAGCGCTTTTCCAGATGGTCCTATCACCGGCATGCTGCTCGTTGGCATCTCTGTGGGTAGTAAATACCCCCCTCCCCAATAAATCTGGCATTATTCTATAGAGTTTAGGGGACTTATCATTCCAAGTGTGTCCTACTTTCCTGTATGGAAGCCAGACATCTGTTTATCCCATTTCTTTCATACAGAGTTTGGAATAGCTTTAGTTTTGGGGAATAAAAAGTTTTGTCATATTTAAC
Source organism: Tinamus guttatus (assembly GCF_059628265.1). NCBI lineage: Eukaryota > Metazoa > Chordata > Aves > Tinamiformes > Tinamidae > Tinamus > Tinamus guttatus. The sequence continues at coordinate 1,060,911 of NW_028288613.1, forward strand.
AGCTGTTACAAAATTTCAATCCTGTAGGCTCTTAAAATACTTTTGAGCTGACCTCAGATTTTATACGGAATTGACGCTGCTCGTAGACACCCCCCTTAACCTCTCGCTGCCCGCGATCTCGCATTATTTTCCCTAAATGAGTTGCCTGTTCACACCAGGGCTCTTTACAGCGGAGCCCCGCTAAAGAGCCCTAGTTCATTTAAACTACAAGTTTACACCTTTAAAGCAATTGTGGAGCGGGCGCTGGAGCCGGCTGGGAGTTTTTCCCTATTTTTTTATTTTTTTTTAGTCAACAGTGTTTCCTTTCACTTCCTGTCACAAAGGTCAAAGAAAGGCGACCTTTGCTGGCAGTCCTAGTCACTGAATTATTCATGTGATTGACTTTTTGTCAGTGCACACAGTTGTGCTCTGGGACATTTTATTCATTTACCTCATTTAAAGCGCCTTTCTGCACCTGTTCAAGTATTAATATCATGTAATTTGGGCCTAATGCCGATTTTGCTGAACACTCATTATATTTTTTATTAGCTATATTTCCAAACGATTATGTATGATTATTACCGAGCCTTACAAACAGCAATGGGTTATTCCCTAGACCTTTACATCTTCTTGTCAGGTTGTTTTCAGAAGCAAGGAGGATAAACATTTGACCAGTCCCAATGTTTTTATTCCTACTCCATATCCAACCAGAGAACTTAAAGCTTTTTCCCTTATGGCTTTGCGAAAGCATGATTAAATCCAACTCTGCCGAAGCTGTACAAATGCCAGCATTTATAAGGTCAACGCTTTTGTTAAAAATGCTATGTAAATGAGGATCTGCAAAAAGGGACATTAAATAAAATTAAATTCATTGTCTTCTTTAATGTCATTTACATTTTGGCTAAGCCCTGGCCTGTCAAGGAGGATTTTTTAAATAATTTTAATTACACATCATTTAGAGATCCAAGGTTTTCTATTCAGTAGCATTTGGATAACCTGCAAAATGGTGACTGTTTATTAACTTCTTAAATGACAACTTGTCATTTCATCTGCATAATGCAAGGAAAACAGAAGAATTTTGTGTCTTTTTTATACTAAAAAAAATCTTATTTTTCTTTAAGATGTGCATGTAACTATTGACGAATAGGATGGACCTCAGTAATATCTCAGTCCTTTATTTTGCTTTCATCGTCCTATCAGGACTGCTAGCTTAAGAGTATATTAAAAAAAAAAAAAAAAAAAAAAAGAACTTTCCTGGTTTAAGGAACCAATTCTTGAGGATTTTTCCGGCAGGAACGCGGCGCTTCCGAAGGCGTCGCGCGGATGCTGGGGTGGCTCCGGGGCCCGCGCGTTGCAGGCTGGGGAGGTCGCAGCACAACTTGGAGGCTGCAGGGGAGCAGAAGGAAATTTAAGATGGGAGCGAGCCGTGTAATCCAGCAACGCTGAAATCACCGTGTGGAAAAAAATCCCGAAACGGCACGTTGTACGTGCTGCTTTTTCTCCCTCGTCTCGTTTGCTTTTTCCCCCTCTCATTTTCTGTTTTGCTCAGGCCACCTAAGTTACGCCGTTTGCATCATTCTCCCTGAGTCTCCGCTCCTAATCAGTGCACAAACTCCAGTTAATGAAATTTGTGTAAATACCTCCTGTGCTAGCCAAGGAATGCGCTCGCATCCATCTTCAAAACCCTGGGTCTCGAGTAAATCCCAAATGTGTTAGATGAGACTTCTGTAACACTTCTTTTTTTCCCTGTATAATACTTGATTATTTGTATGAAGCCGCAAGTATTGCATTACTGCTGTACAAAGGAATAATAAAATAGCATGTTCTTGTGAGAAAGGAAGAGAGGGGGAAGGGATTTAAGCAAAGCTGTCAAAAACTATACTACAGGAGGGATCCTGATACAAACCATCCTGTGCTTCTGCTGCAGCCTTATCAGGTGAAAAGCAAAGATACTGCCAGAGCCCGTAATTTTGTTAGGTTGCCTTTGATGAATTGGATTAGGTTATGGAAAAATCTTTCAAACTCAGAGTTCTGGTACGCGAGCTTACAGGAAGTAAATAATTACCCTCAGACAGCAGATAATTAAAAAAAACAACCTGTGAAACAAAGTGGCAGAAGCGGTTTTAATGATGCTGCTTTTATAACGGCCGCGTACAAAGGAAGGGCCTCGGGAGCGGGCGCCTTCGGAGCCGGCCCCGGTGCGAGAGCGCCGGGCGCCCTTCGGAGCGCGGCGCCGGGAACCCGCGCGGACAGGGTGGCGGTGGGAGACACGCTGCAAGACATGGAAATTCCAAGCTGGAACGATGGAAATTGTCCCTGCAGATGCCAGGAAGTGATTGACAAGCAGGGCTACAGGAAGTGAAAACTCGGGGAGCTTAACCTGGGCTTGGCAGCGCTTGCAGAGCTTACGCGCTAAGAAAATGAAAACCATTCAGCGCGGCCCGGCTGCCAGAACACAAGCTCCTCTTGTTTGTTTATCTTAATGGCAGATCTCACAAAAATGTTTGCGGTCAAAACTATATATAATACAACATTATACTGGCATTATTAGTACTCTATTAAAATAAAGATGTAACTGCGCTTTACAAAAAAAAAATCTGAAGCTGGGGAATTTTACAGGGTACTCTGGATTTTATGAGATTCAGCGATTTGGCTTTTCTGTTAACTGTTTTGGTTCATTAGCATTTTAGGCCGAAGAGAACTCGTGGTTTATTGGTATACCAGTTGAGTTGAAATCAGCTATGGCTTGCCCCATTCCAGGTTTTATTTTGCTATTGAACGGACTCTTTTTATTCTTCAAAGGTGGAAAAAATCCCGAGTGCAGATAGCATTTGTTCTGCGGAGAGGGAGCGCGTTTGTTCCGCGGGGTTTGTGGACTCCAGCGTGCTGAGGCTAGGGGCAAATTAAAAAAAAAGAGCAAAAATCTCCTGATACTTTCAGCAAAAGTTTCACAGCCAGAAATTTGCACAGCCCCAGTCATCAGATGGCCGCGGTGCCAGGAGCGCATAAACTGCATCATGTGAAAACAGCAGTGAGGATAGTGTTGTGTTTTCCCAATAATTCACTAGGAAATGAGTTTAACATGTGTGGAAAGGAAGGGGCTTACATTTGTGTTGTTGTAAGACATGTAGCATAGGCCCAGCTAGCGGAAGGAGTCGGCTCCAGCTTGTCTCTAGTGAAAGACGAAACACGGCTACACATCTGGTGAGAAAGAGCAGTTCATTTGCCGAGACAGCGGCTCGGGCCGCCTGAAAGAAGCTATTTTGACAGAAACAAAGCCAGGGGGGCGGGGGGAAGCGATTAGCGGGATCTGCTCACTAAAAACTCCTTGCCCTTAATGATAAAGAAATAGTAGGGAAGGAAATAAAGAAACCCGGCCTAATCCTTAAACACGGTTTAAGCAGGCTTTTAAAAGGGGGGAATACAAACAGTGACTTCCATACACAGCTCCCGCTGCACTTTGTGGAAGTTCCGATTAAAAATGAGGAGAAATTCAGAGAAAAAAAAATCAGAAAGTCGAAGGAGTTTTTAAAAATCAAAAGTCCAGGCTTAGCTGTAGGATAAATTTGTGTTACCGTGGCATACGTGCATTGGAAGAAATTAATCTGGCTGCAAGTAAGGAAACGATACACTCATTTACCAGGCAAATTCACTCCTGAAAATCTGAAATGCCCTGCGTTGCCTGCTGGGCTTGTGGCTGCACGAAGACTCACTTTAGTCCTAAAGCAAACAACAAGGAGACCTATCAAAAATCTCAATCTACAAAAAAAATCACAATCCTCCAGCTTGAGTGAGGTTATTAATACACAAAGGATGGATGTGAGTGCCCTTTATTTTGAATAACAAGCAGTGAAATTGAATTGGTCTTGGTATTGTGTGGATTGTCAGGAATGCTCTTTACCAATCCAGATTTGATTAGGATTTCCTCTATATGTTTGTGCAGTTCTTCTGTGCTTCGTGAGACGCTGCTGGGCAGCAGCCTTCCCTTACCTAATCCAGGCAGTCTTATTAACATATATACATGTGTGCATAGGTTTATATGTGTGTATTTGGCTATGTGAGCAGTGACCTTAGGCAGAGCTTTGCTGTGCTGGGCATGGGCGGCGTGGGG
>NW_028288613.1:1070000-1072500 GCF_059628265.1 Tinamus guttatus
GGAAAGTAGTGTGATTTGTCCCTCCCTTAATGAAGACAGAACTTCCAAATCAGCTGCAAAATTAAACGGCAGCGCATCACGGGGACTCCTAATAATGAAACAAAATGCTGTTTTACTCTTCAACATTAGTTACTATTGAAAATCGATATAAATCCAGATTTTCATGAATTCAAGCCAGTCGTTAGGGCTTCTTGCGTTCGATGGCTGCTGCTGCAGTAGCTGGGACACAAGCAGAGCATCTCCACGAGATCCTGCTCGCGCTGCTCCGGATTCTCCGTCCAGCACCTTTAGGGCTGTTTCTGCTCCATAAGTGGCAGCTTTAAATGCGTGCGATGTCATTCCTTATGCACAAGAGTCACATTTACTTGTGTAAATACAGCGTACAAGACCGGATTCTAGAGTAGGTAGAAAAACAAACACGACTGGGAAAGCAGTAGTCTTTGTGCCATTCGTATTTGTTTTTATGTGACAGCTTCAGAAATGCGACCACATAAATAGCTGTGCTTGATCAGAGGCCAGAAGGAGCGCCGAGGTATCTGCGAGGTCCCGGGTTTACCTCTCTCTCTGACTCGGTACCTGCTGTCCTGCCCTCGTGTGCGTTTTCCCGCTGTCCGGGCAGGGATCTCGGTGTGATTCCCGCCGTTGCTGCTGCCGTCGGGTGATTCCGTTGCGTTTTCCCTCCTGTCAGATTCGCATCCTGGCGTAGCCTGGCTCGGGATGGGGATTGCCCGTGTCTGTGCGCGTGGTGCTGCGGCCAAAAAGCCCCAAAGAGGGACTCTGGGTCACCTTTCCCTTGGCACACGGCGGGCTCCTCAGATGTGGTGGAGGCGCTGGCAGCTTTTCAGCCCGCGGCCGCGGAAGCCATTTCCTCTGAAGAAGCGAGTTCATGTGCCAGGACCGCAGGCGGGAAGGAGAGGAGGAGGAGGAGGAGGAGGAGGAGGAGGAGGAGGTCGGGCAGCCGCGCTCCTTCCTCCACGCGGCCCCGCTCCTCTGGCAGCGGCCGCCAAGACCAGGAGCTCAGCAGAGCAGGGCAGACCTCGGCCCATGTTACATGAGTTATCGGCCAGCCCAAGGCCGTTTGGAGCACGCAGGGGACACGCAGGGGACACGCAGGGCACCACGTGCAACTGGGTGACCGGATTGGACGCCAGCGCCGCTGGGGAGATGTCCCTTTGGTGGCCCGCTCCTCGGAGCCCCACGCCGAGCCCCACGCGGGCGCACGGCCTGCTCGAGAGCGTGGGCTTGGATCCGCTCCACGCCAAACAGGCCACTTAACCCCGCAGTGCTTCACGGTGCCGCTAATTAAGGAGATCTAAGTCGAGCATCGCTGTGGCTCTTGGTACTGGATTAGGCCCAAAGTCAGTAAAACTAAAATTACAAACATAAAATAACTACTTACTGGCACAGCATGCATGTTTTCACACATTCCAGTCTACTCCATGAGCTGTTCTAAAGACAGTAATGTAACAGAATATGCTTGAACATATGGTAGAATTAACAATCGATCTTGCTTCTGAAGGCAATATAAAATTTTATTTTGTGTGCTAATACGGGTATGTGGGTCATTCAATGTATGGATGTTTATTTAAAGTCAGTCCTTTTTTTAACGTGGTTTTCGCTGAGCAGTATCTGTGCCCAGCGAGCATCCAGGCATCCCCTGTTCCGGGTGTTTTAAAGCCAGGAGCAGCCTGGCGCGGGGTGGAGCGGCGAGGCCGGCAGCTCCTTCCCCGGCCGTGGCGCGGCGCGGGGTTAATCTTGTTTGCGTCGCGTGCTAGAGGGTCTAGTCAGCACAGGCAGCCCCAACCCTAATTTGCCGTGTTGTGATAAACTGGCACACTGATTACCTCTGATTTGAGAATATAATTTTCAGATTACTTGCTCTCTGGGGTTCTGCCTGTGAAAAGAGGTTTCTGTTCTGGCATGACATCATTTGAGCTCCCAAATAATCATAGCTTTAATTAACTGCAGGTATAAATTCTACTCTTTTTATGTATGTACCTGCTTATTCCTCCAAAAGACGGCATAAACACCTACACAAAAATGCAGGTAACCTTGCTCATGCTAAAGAAAGGTGAAGTAGGCAATACTAAAATAGATGAATAAATGTAATAGTGAGTCATACTGGCTGCTAATTGCTAACGCAGGCTTTGAGAAACACTGGTTTAGATAAAGGGCTATTTTTTTTCTTCCGTCCCAAAGTGTCACTTACATAACAAAATGTTTTTGAAAAGTTTAAAAATGTGTGCATCACCAGAATACATTCTGCTAGAAAGTAGTTCACAGAATAGATGTTTGTCCAACATCGGAGTGCCACTTAAAGAGAAGAAAGAGATCTGAATTAGCATTTGTGCAATAGCAGCAGTGTCAGTGTTAACCTGCGTTAAATAACCCAGCAAAGTTCTTCCTGCCTTCAGATACTTCTGTTGGCGGGATAAGAGTGGTTTGAGCCCCAGGGTTTTAATTGCTTTTACCAGTCAACTTCCTCCAGATAGAAAATACC
>NW_028288613.1:1075000-1082500 GCF_059628265.1 Tinamus guttatus
GCGGGGACGGCGCAGCAGGACACGCCGGGCCGCTTCAAGAGGGAGGACAGCTCAAAACAGGGCTGCGAGGCTGCCACTGCCTACTGTTTTCTGAAAGAAGCAATGGGAGCATAGCGATATTCCAGTTACTGTTATTTTAAGCTAAAATATATTGCAATTAGAAGTTTTGATATTCAGTCCAGTCACAAATCCTTTATTTTCTCCATTGCAGAGTTGTACGTGTTATAAGAAATTTCACTGCTAATAATACGATAATTTCAGTGCTGGTGGAGGGAAGAAAGAAAAAGTCATCTTTAGTGTTCTGTTAATTACCAAGGCCTATTCCTCTTGGTCGTGTTCTTTCAATGTGGCTAGAATGCAGAGCCATCTATCTTTGAATATTTTCATCTATCTTGAATATTTTCAAAATATTCTGGTTTCAGGCACTCTATTTGATACCATTATGAAGCTCCACTGCTTGGGCCAGAGCTGGCTTTGAATACAGCACTTAACTTCCAAGCCACAGGCAAGTCATCCTTCCACGATATGACTTCATATCTAGTCCTCCATTAACCGGGTAGAATTGTCATTCTGGGTCTCCTTCGTTTTGCAGCAGTCTCTCTAGCTCCTTCCTTTTCACCTTTCTCCTGTTCTGCTCCCCAAGCAGTGCAAACCTCCCCTTCTGTTCCTGAGCAGACAGCAGTCACACTCGTGCCCATTGCATTAGACACAAACGTCTTGCTGAGCGTTCAAGGCTGTCGCCATTTGCTCGTTGCAGTCAGCTTGCTCTTACAGAGTTACGGCCTCCTCTTCCCCTTTCTGTTTTCAGCTATGCCAGTTCTGCCAGCTCCTGTCACCAGCTAGTCTGCTCTTTCAGGGCAGTCCCTTATACTCTTCTCCAGATATAACTTGGAAATCCCTTTTCCTAGTGAAACAACAGTTGGTTCTCCACCAGTTGTCCCTCCTTGTTCGTGTCGTCGTGTTCATGGCAAGCGGCACATCAATGAGGAGAGAGCAAGGCCGAGACGCAGGCAGGTTTCATGGCCCTTCCTGTGCTGTACGAAGCAGCGTTTGCTCTGGGAGCGGTGCTGGGGGTGCTTCTCCTGGACTCCGGGTTTCCGCAGTGCAGAAACAAGGCGGAGGCAGGAGGATGGCGAGGGGAGCCCCGTGGAGGGCAGCCCTAGACGCTGCCCGTGCCGGGAGCCAAGGGGCTGGCGCTGGGAGGAGCCGTCCTTCCCCTTCCACCCGGGTGCCCATCTGTGCTGCTCAGTGACACTCTCAGTTACGTTCCGAGACATTCATGGCAAACGCTACTTTCTTTGTGAATTTTCTTAGAGTTTAAAAGCCTGAAATTCTTATCCTCACTGAGCCTTCTGGCTTCCCCCTAAACAAGCAGCTGTTGACGAACGCGGCCGTGACCCGCAGCCCTCCTAACGGGACCCCCCGGTGCTTCGGGCCTTCCCCACCACCCCGCGGTGCCCTCCAGCCCCATGGCCCCTCGCCCGCAGCCGCTGCCCCGTCCCAGCCCGCGGTCCCGGCGGCCGTGCGGGATTTCAGGAGCCCCGCGGAGCCGCAGCGGGGAGGTGGGAGCGGGCCGAGACTCGAGCTGGGCCGCCCGCGGCCCACGGCGCGCACAGCGCCAAGCAGCTCCTCAGCGCACGTGTTCCTAGCGCTGTGTCCAGCCTCATTTGAAAGGTCCCAAGCCGCGTCTCCCTTATGTGACAGTTTCACAGCTGAACTCAGCTCATCAACAAAACAGTTCCCTGAATCCCCCTTTAATTTTTCCTTTCCTCCTCCCAGCTTTCATCCCTTTGTTGTAAGCCCTACTTACAGCCCTGTGTAGCCGCTGGGTTCCGTTACAGCCTTTCGGGTATTTATTACACACACCTTCTCATTTGTCACTGAGCCAAGCGGACACCTGTTTAGCTGTTTTAATCCTTCATCAAGAATCAGCTTCTTCACCTTTCTCTAATTTCCACAGCAGCACCACAGTTCTTCGTTACCACCAGGATAGCCATCAGTTGCACTTTCCGTTTATCGAATAATGCACACCGTATGCCCAGCACTATAGCCACTCTTGACAGTTTGCCTTTTGTTAAGTAATAGCTGTTTAAACAGGTCAGTCTCACTGTCTTTGCAAATTTTCTCCTCCCTCCCTGTAAAAAGTAGAATTTCCTCATTTTAAAGGTATGTTTGACCTTCTCAGTGGAAATTTTAAAGACTAATGGACTTCGATATGATCTAGCTGCTATCTAAAATCCAAGACTTGGCAGACATAGCAAAAATAAAAATTAAGAATTAAGTTGTGTGAATCACCTCAGACTCGTTTCCAGAGCTTACCAGAGTTGCAACAAATTTCCTTATTTGCATGATGGTGCTGGTGACTGGCCACTGAAGACTGTAACTAGGGCAGATCCCTAGTGTAGAGTCGGTTCTAGTTATTTCTGAATTGTCATTAATTTTATTCTTTTCCTCATTTACTAATGGGCCTACTTTCTCTCTTGTCTTGCTCTCTTAATCACATAAACAAGAACATTCTTAAGGGTGAACGGGCTTGCACGCCAGAGTGAAGAGCAAAACCCCCCACAAAAGTGCTGCAAGAAAGGTGCATTAGGAAATTGGTTTGAGTTGCATAACCAGGAACAGGGTTTTCTCCAGCCCCACACGATCCCTGCCTCGTTCAGTGCACTGATTAGTGTTCATTAAATGGGCAGCTATTCAGGTTATTTTGTTCTTCATTGTGCACTGTGTGGTTCCACCATGCTTTAGTTATTGGACATTATTCAAGCTCTGTCTCAACCCCTGCGCCCCAAATTTTGCCATGGGCCGTCTTACTAAGCTCACCACTCGTGTAGATCTGCAGCAGAAATTTATTTCTACAATATCCTTGTCACATGAAGTAGAATTATCCCCGCTTTAGAAATGGGAAATTGAAGCACAAAGAAATTAGGAATGACGTATATCTATAAGAACGCCACTTGAGATGTCTAGAATCTGATTTTTCAGAGCACTTGTCTTTGTGTAGCGTTTTATGTGTCCAAAACACAGCTATCATTGACTTTGATTGTAGCTATATGCACAAATCATAATCTGGAGTTGCAAGTCAGGCGCCAAAAAATAAGTTAGGCAGAATGAGTCTTTTCAATGAAAGGTTTTGCTTAAATAGACCTAGCTGGAATTCTTGAGTGGAAGTTTTGTGCAGAGGCAGGGCTGCAGTGTCGTACAGAACACCGCTAATTATCTTGTCTATATGTCTTTCAAACTCCTGATTTATCTTCTTCCCAATTTTTACAATGATCAACAAGGCAGAAGAGGTTTTGATTAAGGAAACATATCTTTAATGAATCCTTCATTTCAATTATATGAGGAATGGTCTTGTAAAGAGAGTAGTTTTAAGTGTGTAATCACATAATATTTAACACTGGATGGTATGGGTGTAAAAAAAAGTCCTTTATGCAATTTAACATGTTTTTAAGAAAGCCCGACATATTATTTTCACATGTCCATGGGATACTGGGATATCAAGAGCTTTGAGACCTTTAAAACTACTGCAGAGACTTGATTACACTTAGCTGAGGACTTGTACTAATGAAAACAATCCCTAAAAGTCAGCAGGTATTGGTTTACAGCGAAGAAATGATGAAGCTGAGAACGCTTGAACCCTTTCTGAGCTCCTGAACAGGAGAGCCTAGCAGGAACATTCCCAGAAAATTCTTCCAGTTAAATTAATTAGTAGTCAAAGGACTGTTGCAAAAGAACTGCTCTGCCACCTTAGTGTTTGAGTATTCGGGAAGAATAGATTCCCTACAAGCAGATGCCCGTTAAGGAAGGATCAGCGTCGGAAAACAATTGTTTGACAAAGTTGGAGCAAAAATGAGGAGGAATGAAGCTGGACTGAGGGTGATGGGCATGAAGGAGCAGAGGGAGAAGCAGTGGGGAGACGGCTGGAGCGCAGGAGCCGCGCAAGCCCGGGGATGGGGCACAGGGAACCGCAAGCGGCAGCGATTCCCGGCGATTCCCAGCACGGAACTCCTGGACATGCACGTGCTGCAGTGAGGGGCTTTGGCAGCAGAGAGATACGAAAAGAAAAACAAACAAACAAACAGAGGAGGGTCTTAAATAAGAGGTGGCAACCATGAATTCTGAAGCAAGAGAAAATAAAGGCAAGGAAGTTGCTGAAGCGAGTAAATATAAGATTTATAGGCAAGTTCATTTCAGTTGATCGACTGTCTGATCAACTACTGTTGCTAATAGGATTAGTTGCCAAAATAAGCTGAGAACTAGAACTTTGTTTCTTACTTCCAAGGAATCCTTGTGGACAAAAAATAAATATTTACAGCAACCTAAAGTTATCCTCTACAAAAGTTAAGAGCCTTAACACTTAGTTGTACCTCATTGTACAGATCTCTCAGTGGCTAAAAATCTTGTGTAATTATAGTGTTCTGTGAGGTGGAACGATCAAGTGGCTCGTGGCAGATTCTTACTATTGTTCCTCTCTGTATTCTCATTCTTTCTTGTCCCTTCTTGAAGAATTTCATTGCTGCATTTTCCATAGTTGACCTAGAGCTTTCTTGCGATATAAATACTTGTGACACCGTGGAGCAACCCTCCAGAAAGCCTTGGGTAATGTCAGAGTGCCCCTTAGTATGGAGCCCGTGAGCATCCATCTAGTTAGTTTTTTCCTAGAGCCAGCACAGCTGTTTCCAGAGCAGCACTCGGGGAAGGAAACCAGTCCCTCTTTCACTGCAGTATAAAAATGCAGCTAAATAATTCTCTGAAAATAAAAGTTATGTTCTTAATACTGGTTCTGTGTTGCATTCTTCTGCACAGATGTGAAATGATTAATGTCATGATTTGTTATATACTTTGTAGTATTATTTTATTCCCTGTATTAATCTTGGACCAAAATAAGTGTATAACCTTCTTTTGTATCCCATATGGCATGAACTTTTATACGAAATACCCAGTGCAGCCCAGAGTCCCAACATCCATCAGTGAGCAGGTTGTTTCTTGCACAGGTCTGTTCTTCAGCTGCTACTACATATTGCTAAGTGAGCTGCATGTCTACGGGCATGTCTACACTGCTCAATTCATCTTGGCTCAGCTTTTAGGTTTAGGTTTTAGCTTTAGATTTTTACTTCATCAAGGAAAAATCCTGTAACTCAGAAGTGGGGATGTTGTGAAGTCCCTTGTAAACCTCATCTCAGGACCGGAGCCTCACTTTGCAAGAGGATGAGGCTAAACCCCTCGCTGAAGTTACACGTAATCGTTCCCAAAGGGGCTTCCGAGCGGGCACCTCGGCCCTGCGCAGGAGCTGGGCTGTTCGCTCCAGAGGCTGCCTTTGCTGCAGCGGGAATGTAAAGAGGCTCTTTCAACAAGTTCTGCCAAATGTGCTAAAGTTTATTCTCTCTTTTTACTTTTTATACTCAGTTAACTCCTTGGATAGGCTCTTATTCATGAATAAGTGACATAAATAAATTGGAAAATCTCACAAAACGGCAACCTGTTACTATCTGTGGAAATGATGGCTTGAAAACTGATAATTTGTAGTAATATGCAATATACTCACTTCACAGTCTTGTACAAAGGATGAAGTTATCCTATCTATTCTATCCACTGTGGTGCAAATTCCCCTCTCCCATTTCAGTGGTTATTGCCTCCACCAGGGAATGGTGGTAATGTTGAGCACAGTTGAGGCACACATTTCATGCATTTTCCATCAGTTTAAGTCAAAGTAAAGCATATTTTCCTGGCACAAATATCTGGGAACTTAATTCAAAAGGTAAATGAGTAAGAAGAACAAAACATCTGTCCAAAGAAACTTTTCTAAAACTAGGCCTGGACTTAGCGCTAATTAATAAATAAAATCATATTTGAATGGTCTGTTTGGACCTCCTTTTAAATCTGATCTGTGCATATATGTGTGGAGGAAATCAAAATATAATTATGCAAAGATTATCATAGAGATGCCTACCTGAGTGTGCAGATAATCGGAACTGGTAGTTTTGAGAAACATAGACTGTCTAATTTATTGCAAGGAAAAATGAACTTTGCAAACCTAAGTTGCAAATCACATCTCCCTCCTGTCAGCGATCTGTGACCAGCTTCTTCTCTGCTGAATCATGCAGATTCCTAGATACATTTATCCACTGCAGAAATCCTGCAGTGAGTGTCAACATTTCCACCTCATACTTACTCATCTGTTAGATTTACTCATCCATTAGACTGGTTCTTATCAATACATTTGAGTATTTATAATTTAAAATTTTTACCATAGCAGTAACCCAACATCTATAGACAATATAAAAATTAATATCAATTAAAATGAATAAAGGAAAGCATGATAGCTTATTTTTAATATATTTGAATTCATGTAACATGTTAGAAGTTGCCATAGAAGCTCCATTTATGTGTAGAGGTGCTACATTTACCCTACCCAACACAGAGAACTTCTTACTGCAGAATCTGAAGCGTCTTGATGGACCCGGTAGACAAACGTTGCCCAAATAAAAACAGCAGAGGAGGAGGGGACTGGAGTGTTGGCAGGTTGCGACTGAAATAATACTTATTTAATGTATTGCAATACTTAGCTAAAGTGGATCCCACCAAATAAGACACCATTTGATGTCTGGATGTCAAGCGGTTGCTAGTGCAGGGACCAACCGTTGAACGTTAGCCCAGTTGTGTGTCGCGTTGAGCCGGGATGGGGCTTCTGTGGTGCTTTATAGAGGAGGTTCCATGAGCACAAATGGTCCTAGGTGACCCCAAGGACACGTGGCTGAGACACCGTGGCTGGACACAGCGCTCTTGACCGGCAGGGTGCTTAATACCAGAAAAGTTTGGGGAGATACCCTCAATGTCAGGCGCTTGTACTAATATTAGCTCTAGCAACTCACAATTATAATGACTAATTGGAGCCATCACTCATCGCTATTGAGTTCCCAGGTGAAAACTATGGACCAGAACCTTCATTAGCATAAATTACCATTGGAAAGTCAATTAACTTACACTGATTTTACACTAGTTTTACCGTCTTTCATAAGGCTGAGAAAAGGAGCCCCATTTCTGGTTTCAATTCCTTCTTTTGTTGTTGTTTGTTTCCCAAACAAATTAGGTCTCCTTCTACACCCACAATTTCTGCGGGGATGTAGCAGGTAGGAGGCTGGCCTTGTATGACAAGGGCCAGGCCGGGCTGCTCAGCAGTTTCCTGGGACCTTTGCTCCGCAGGGGGAATTCGCTGCGTGTGGAGCTGAGGTTGTCCTGAGCAGGGCCTGTTCCTGGGGCACTTGCTCCTGTTACAGGAGCTGGGAGGCCTGTTTTCCATGTGTGCATGCAAGGGACAGAATCATGGAATCACAGAATGGTTGAGGTTGGCAGGGACCTCTAGAGATCATCTAGTCCAACCCCTTGCACACGCAGGGTCACCTAGAGCACGTGGCACAGGGCTGCGTCCAAGCGGGTTTGAAGATCTCCAGAGAAGGAGACTCCACCACCTCTCTGGGCAGCCTGTTCCAGTGCTCT